>NC_134908.1:13334839-13397339 GCF_041734735.1 Babylonia areolata
AGACAAAAACGTTCTGTTTTCACAGTGAGAGAAAGCGTGGGATTGCGAAAAAGCGTGGGCTAACACTCCGTTTGAACTAACAGATCAAAAGAAAACTGAAAAAAAAGTGAAAAAATAACGAGATAGACTGAGGAAAAGGGGGGTGGTAGGGGCGAGGCGGGGCTGTGCTGAAGTGGTCAGTGTTCTCATGCGGAACCAAGCACGGACCAGGTAGGCCGCAGAGCGACTTGAGGTCGTGTGAGAAATAAGCGGATACGTTTTTTTCTGTCACGCGACTCGGGCGGACTGTATGGTGTCTGTGGCCATTCGCTCCTGTGTTAGCCTATTCGTATCCCGTCGGTGTTTACCCCGGGGTCAGGTCTGGTGGCCCAGTGAATCCCGAGGTCTGTATGCAGACTGACCTTGATTGACCCCCGTGGGTAAACTGACCCCATCAGTTGGAGTGGACACCCCCGTGATAGATATGGGAGTCAGTCCAGGCTGGCTGGAAATGATCGCCGGGGACAGATTTTGCCCAGTTTGAACACCGTCAGTAGAACGCCCACACTTGCCCCACACTTGCTTATGATTTGTTATAATGGAGAAGCACAACTAACCACTAACTGTTCGTACTGTAATGTTTTGTGACAGTTATGCAGTAGTGAGACTCTGGCAGGATTTGAACATCAACTGACTACTACAAAACCATGACCAAAAAATACATGATTTTTTCTTTCTTTATTTGTAGTATGCTTCATCTAGACACACACACACACACACACACACACACAAATCACTTCAAGTTCAACAGATGTTCCCTACTGAAGAACCTAAACGTGTTGTGCATCTTGAAAAGATCTTCAACAGGCCCTGTCGGCATCTGCAAGGAAAAATTGGCTGGTACAATTACCATGGCTTGTAGAAATCTCATCGACGTTGATTTCGTGTACCTAGGTTATCCTGTAGTACAAGTCGTGTAGCTATGGTAGTAGTTGGCCGGATTGATGGCTCTTTTGTCCTGTCTACACCCATTCTGTAG
The DNA here is from genome assembly GCF_041734735.1 of Babylonia areolata. Taxonomy (NCBI): domain Eukaryota; kingdom Metazoa; phylum Mollusca; class Gastropoda; order Neogastropoda; family Buccinidae; genus Babylonia; species Babylonia areolata. The sequence continues at coordinate 13,335,858 of NC_134908.1, forward strand.
TGGTCTATATCACATGCTCTTGGAAGTTTGAACTTGAAATTGCACCTACTATTTCATACATATCATCGATCAAATTCTATAATTATAATTAATTTTCAATTCAAAATTTCATTATGATAATTTTTTTTCATTTCATGGTTTATGGTTATACAGTCTTGTTGGAATACTGCACAAAAAGTAGCCTTTATCTAAAAGAAATCGCCTTTCTGTTATGCAAATATCATGTTGAACAATTCCTTGAACATGGGTCTGTGAACTCAATCAAGTGCCTAATCAACTAATAGACCGTGAGTAATTAAAAAACTAAACGGACTGTTCTTCCAATAATCTGTCTCTACAAAGTCAACGAATTTTGTCACAAATAAGGAGGAGAATAGAAGATCTTTCCGGGATTAACTCACTCCAGACGAATAGTTTTCTCCCTTGCTTTCCCCTGCAGACGACCCATTTGTTACGGTTAGGAAGAAAAATCACAAAAAATACAAAACAACAAAGTAACTGAATGAAACTCCCTGAAATTGACCCACTGACCCCTCTTCTAACGTCGTGTGTACGCCCACCCCTCTCCCTCTCTTCACAGCCCTTAGAAGCTGAGTCACTGTTAGTACCTTCTTGCTGGTAGCATTCTTCACTGCAGATACTTTATTCAACGCCTTCATCATCCTCGTCGATGTCGAAACCTTCAGTTTGAAGCATTTCAATCACTTCAGCAGGAGTAAAAAGCCGCTGTCGTGATCTAGTTTTCTCCAAAGCTTTCCACATGTATCGCCAGCGACGCCATTTTCGATACGTATGCAGATTAGCTTGTCATGTGGGGTACCAAAGTCAGCAGCTGGCCAGCGAGTGCATTGTCACGGAAACCTCACGAAGAAACTTTCCATTCGACCCTTGATACGATACCCCCAGCCTACCCCCCCACCATCGTGTCACCCACGAGGTGAACATCACATGACCTCGATCACAGTTGTATTGTTGTTGTCTTTTGTCTGGATAACTGTCTGGCATGAAAATTAGATTGTCCAGTCGTCACACACGGAGAACACTCACATACACAAACACCACACACACACACACACACACACATCTGTCTACACACACACGTATACGCTCACGTTCGTTAAGGCACACAAATACACACGCATCGAATATGAACGAAAGGAGGGCTTGGTTCAAGAAAAGGTGTCAACATCTTTTTTAAGGCTGGTCCTCTGTGACAGACCTTTACTTCGCCATGCAATGAAATGAAATATGGCTGGGTTGTCGTGGAGACAAACTGTTTCGGTGTCCTGCTGTCTGTATGTCTGTTTTTCTCCCGATGTCTCTGTGTCTGTCTCCCCCCTCTCTGCCTTGTAAAGCAAGGAAAGATTCACCGATATTCTTTAAAACACTTTGTAGATGATGAGGTTGTTCAACAATCATTTTTATAAAACTCTCCGACGCACAAATTAAATCAGTAGGCCTATTATTGCACGGAGCAGAAATATGGAGCCTAACACAACCTACAGCGGTGGAAAATATGCACATCTGTGTACATACATTTGTATTAATGAAATTGTCATCATCGGGACCTCCAATGACATGGTGCATGGCGAAACTGGAGGTCACCCCTTGTATGTTTTTACCTTTGTAGTATGCAATAAATAGGCCAAGATGTTACGGTTAATAAAATATATGAGTCAAGGCTTTCACGAAAATCTTTCAAAATGACCCCGTCACCTCATTGTGATTGCAAGATTTGCTAGGTACTAATATCTCATGTCTGTTAAACTTTATGAGACGGGTTTTTGTTTTGTATGGCCCGGAAACTCTCCGAGTGGTTAATCAAAAGATATTCCTACGGTGTTTCGAGTTTCAAGTGAAGACTAATTGACTGTTACTACCAAAAGTGAAATGAAGATGCTAGCATTAGCCCTTGACTCAGTATATCTACAACGACACATTCAAAACATCCATGAATCTTACTTTACCCTGGTTAACAACAAACATACCGTGACATCCAGATAAGATTTAAACTGGGTACATCTGAACTACAAACGCCCAAAAACATTACACTGCTGTATCAGAGCTACATCTGATGTGCTCACTGTGCAGCAATGCTATTAAAATGGAATAGCATTTACTTTATCACTGCGAAATACAAAACGATGTACGACAGAAACACACCGGTGAAAAATACGTAGTTCACCCTTTGATGACTGGGTTGCAATGTTTAATGCAAGATGAAAATTGCCTCAATGACCTTAGAAGATATATATATATATATTGTGCAAACCGACGCCGTTAATGTTCTCTCTCTCTCTCTCTCTCTCTCTCTCTCTCTCTCTCTCCGTTTTCAGTTCTGAGTTCTCTCTCTCTCTCCCCGTGTGTGTGTGTGTGTGTGTGTGTGTGTGTGTGTGTGTGTGTGTGTGTGTGAGCTGAAGAAAACATAGAGAACATAGAGGGGAGAGGCCTGAAGGAGAATGGCGTGGAAAGACCTGAAGGAGACATGACGGCGGGGAGAGACCTGAAGGAAACATGACGGCGGGTAGAGACCTGAAGGAAACATGACGGCGGGTAGAGACCTGAAGGAAACATGGCTGGGAGAGACCTGAAGGAAACATGGCTGTTGGGAGAGACCTGAAGGAAACATGACTGTTGGGAGAGACCTGAAGGAAACATGACTGCTGGGAGAGACCTGAAGGAAACACGACGGCGGGGAAAGACCTGAAGGAAACATGGCGGCGGGGAGAGACCTGAAGGAAACATGGCGGCGGGGAGAGACCTGAAGGAAACATGACGGCGGGGAGAGACCTGAAGGAAACATGGCGGCGGGGAGAGACCTGAAGGAAACATGGCGGCGGGGAGAGACCTGAAGGAAACATGGCTGGTACTGAGAGACCTGAAGGAAACATGACGGCGGGGAGAGACCTGAAGGAAACATGGCGGCGGGGAGAGACCTGAAGGAAACATGGCTGGTACTGAGAGACCTGAAGGAAACATGACGGCGGGGAGAGACCTGAAGGAAACATGGCTGGTACTGAGAGACCTGAAGGAAACATGACGGCGGGGAGAGACCTGAAGGAGACATGACGGCGGGGAGAGACCTGAAGGAAACATGGCTGGTACTGAGAGACCTGAAGGAAACATGACGGCGGGGAGAGACCTGAAGGAAACATGGCTGGTACTGAGAGACCTGAAGGAAACATGACGGCGGGGAGAGACCTGAAGGAAACATGGCTGTTACTGAGAGACCTGAAGGAAACATGGCTGTTACTGAGAGACCTGAAGGAAACATGACGGCGGGGAGAGACCTGAAGGAAACATGGCGACGGGGAGAGACCTGAAGGAAACATGGCTGTTACTGAGAGACCTGAAGGAAACATGACGGCGGGGAAAGACCTGAAGGAAACATGGCTGGTACTGAGAGAGACAGGAGGGGGGAGAGACAGAGATAGATAGAGAGACACACACAGACAGAGAGAGAGACAGACAGACAGAGAGAGAGAGAGAGAGACAGACAGACAGACAGAGAGAGAGAGAGAGAGACAGACAGACAGACACAGAGAGAGAGAGAGAGAGTATGTGTTGTCGCATACTTATATGTATGTATATATGTATGTATGTATATGTGTATGTGTATGTGAGAGAGTGATTTTAATGGTACACGCCACTACCGCAAACACACACACACAGCACCACCACCACCACCACCACCATCACCATCCAACAACAACAACAACAACAACAGCAGCACCAGCAAAACTCAAGTGTTTTAGAATAAACTATCACATCGCAAGGAGACAGAACAGCTGAATGAGCTGGTCAGCATCTATCGTCACTGAGTAGTGTGTGTATGGGGGGGAGAGGGGCAGAGGGGAGAGGGACAGGGTTGTGTTGTGGGGTTTTATTACTTTGTGAAGCGCCGTCAGCATCTCTGAGAGGGAACAGTGCTGTAGAAAAGCACTTCATCATCACCATCATCTTCATCATAATAACAGTACTACTAATAGTAAGAAAAATGATAACAATAATTATAAAAGATATATTATGATTATATTGATTATTATTACTATTATTATTATTATCATCATAGGATTGATTTAGGGGAAATTGGCAGCCATTGGCTCTGTTGGTTTCCTTTCCCTTCTTTCTGTAGTTGGCGCTCTGAAAAATAAACCAATGGCGACAAATAAAAACTGTTGTTCCATGGCAAAATTATATAAAAGAAATCCACTCTGATAGGTACACAAATACATGCACTCAAGGCCTGACAAGCGCGTTGGGTTATGCTGCTGTCTTGCATCTGCCTAGCAGATGTGGTGTAGCGCATATGGGTTTGTCCGAACGCAGTGAGGCCTCCTTGAGCAACTGAAACTGAAATTGATCTGCTAACTGGTTTTGTTGTCATGACAAGAAACGTGACACCACTTTTACATTTATTTTGCAGTCCGCTAACTCACCAAGCCATGAAATCAGTCCAGTTTCGAGATACCACACACACACACACACACACACGCACGCACGCACACACGCACGCACGCACACACACACACACACACACACACACACACACACACACACACACACACACACAAGAATGAGGAATCAATGTAGGGAATGGTAGATAGACATTGGCAACATTTGCATTGCTTTCTTGTTATCGAAAAAATTAAATGTCAGCTTAGAAAATTCATTCGTGATTTAACACACACACACACACACACACACACACTCTTTCTCCCATTCATTCATTCTTTCTTTTATCATCCTATTATATATGTGCTTTTGAACGGATCTTAGATTTGTTTGTTTCACATTTTGGCTGGAAGGTGTGTTCAATGCAGTTTTCAAATCTGTTCTTTTTCAAGTGTTTTTTTTTTCTGAGTAAAGTGCACTGAACGGCGTCTACCTTGATGTTCAGAATGAGCATCAAAAATTGGTTTTGCTACAGTGATGATGATGATAACAATAATAATAATAATAATAATAATAATAACAACAACAATAACTTTACATTTTGTTGCTTCGTTGAAAATTCAGAGTAAGAAAAATGTTGTTTGGTAGGATCAACCGGGTATCCACAATAGAAGAAAGATATCCAATAATCAAAGATTTAGATAGAAATTAATATGATTCTAGCCTTTTAGTTAAAAAGATCAGTTTCAATACTGAAATTCTGGACAAAAAATAGTTTGAATATACACAGAATAAATAATTATAGCAAAGTCAGCTTAAAATAGTCTGTTGAATTAATGTCGGAAAATATTTTCATAATAAAATTAAAATTGACAATATAAATAATGCCTAAAACTTTGTTGGAAAAGGGTGTTGTTGTGTCCGGATGGTAAGTTTTGACGTGTCGACAGTTTAGAGATGAATATGAAACTCAGACACACAACTTTGAGTTCCCAGGTTGTGTATTGTAAAGATAAGAGTCTAAAACAAAATTAGAAATATCTGTTAACATCATCCATGATACTAATGAATCTAAAAGAAGGACTCGTTTTACAATGACACTTTGGAAAGAGATAGATCAACACCAGCCAAACCGCTGTAATAACTGGGACTAAAAATATTGGATCACTCGCATTCTATAAAACACAGAAAATAGAATAAACTGAGGTAGTTTCAAATCAGAACTGTTCATAGAATCACTGCAACAGACATTACAGATGATGCAAACAGACAATGATAAATGCACAATCTGCAAAACTGTTATACACCTGATCATCTGTTCTGGTCTTCAGTGCAGCGTCGGTCTAAATTTCTGGAAGGAACATGGAAGTTTTCGAAATAACTCTGATAATTTGATTAACTTTAAACTTACCAAAGAACTTCTGATGTAAGTAATGACAAGGCATATGACAAAAATGATGCATTTGACTTTGTCATGCTTTGTGCAAAATGTTTCCTTTAGAAATGCAAATGCAAAGTGTCAGCCCAGAGTTTGCTACTTTTAGACAGTATCTGAAATAAGTGTGTACCAGAAGAGTATGTATAGCTAATTTATATATGCAACAAATCGACTTTCAGCTTTATTGTGTTTCTGTCGGATCGTGCTCTGAGTCATCTTCGAACATTGTCAGCTCCAAATGTTGATTCAAATTAAATAACGAAAACTATTACTAGAATACTCATCCAGAAGTTCCATACTCTCGTGGAATAAGAATAACAGTAATTTGAGAGCATAGATGTTTATATTGTCAACTTGCAAAAAGTTGTTTTCGTTCGTATTCAGTTTCAGTCTTGATTTTTAAGGTCTGCTTATTCGTTTATTCTTTGCTTTTGTGTTTTTAGTGTTTCCGTCCAATCTAATATAAAACTTCACCGTCATTCAGAAAGCACGGCACACACACACACACACACACACACACACACACACACACACACACACGCACACAGATAGAGAGAGGGAAGCAACTGTCCTAACATCACACTGCAAATGCATTTCGTGTTGCCTCCCTTCATCTTCAGGTGGAGTGAACCGCGAAATGTGAGATTCACATTTTGGGTCACGCTCGTCGTCCCAGACCTGTTTGCATGCGAACCTTGGACGACACACACGCTGGTGCACACCGATAAACATTGCAACAGAACGGCATGCAGTTGACTTTCCTGTCACACACCTGGAGGTGGGGCCAGTATTTAAGAAAAGCTGATTCAAAAGTGTTTTCCTCTGCTGGTTAACAAGTTTTGGAGAAGTTTTATGTGGACTCAAGTGTCGTCTGCTACCTGCTTCCTCGAAATGGCGTTCGGCTAGAAAGTAATTTGAAAGGTGGGTTTGCATCTGTTTGTTATGATAGATACCCTCTGATGTTAGTAATGATTATTATGAATGAGAGTTTTATCAGTGCAAGTTTTTAGACTCGATTAACATATTGATCGAGAAATACTGCAGTCCAGACTGGTTTACGCAAAACTAAACCACACCTGTGTTTCATACTGTTAAACAGCCATTTGGTACATTTTTTCGGGTGTGGCAAACACCCGTCCAACACTCTGGGTAAAGAAAAAATAAGAAAATCTGTACCATCATAAATATTTTGTGAGATGGTATGTTTGTGTAACTAGTTCTGTTCATTGACAAGTTAGAAATTGAAAAGAAGTAATTAATTTGGTAGCATTTTTACTACTTCATATAGCAATTTATATGATTGTGGGCCCTCAACAATTCATATGATCAATTTATATGATTGTGGGCCCTCGACAATGAAGAAGAAGAAGCAGCAGCACAAACTTACACTTAACAAATCCAAACCCTCTACATATGCTTGCAGTCACCAGACAGGTGCAGTTTTAAGTCTTTGATTATTTGACTGGAACTTCTGTCTTGTCTGAAATTTCTGTGAACTGTCTTCCCATGCATTACTCTCCTCATCTCATTTTCTCATCCTGTATGCTCCTCCTTTTCTCCCCTCTCCCCCTTCCCCCTCTCTTTTTGCCACAAACACAATTCAATTTTTGAAAATGTTATGAAATATACAAATTGCCCGTGTTACTGTTTTTGAAGACATAAAAAAATCCTCTCCACCTTCTCCCTGCCCAACACTCTTAAGAAAAAATTGTTAAAAACCAAAACATCTTTTAACATTGTAAAGTGTTTTTATGGTAGAAGTGATGTTTACCTACACTAGGACCATTATCTTATTGAGGTTATTCTCTCCCTGCCTAGTATCTCTCTCTGTCTCTGTCTCTCTCTCTTTCCATGTTCAACCACACTGACACAAACCATAAAGATGTATGTTGATATTTGTCTGTTGCACACACACACACACACACACACACACACACACACACACACACACAATTTACCATTGGTTCTAGTAGATCAGTGTGTGTGAGGTAATAATTTAGAATGCCTGTGGAGTTTCCATAGTTTTTTTTCAGCAAAAATTTCAAGATTTTAAAAGATAATATGTAATGGCTATATTTTACTGAAAAAACGTGACCAAATCATGCTTCTGAAAATGGACTTAAATGATGTAAAAACATGAACTAATGGACCATTTGCAAATTTGACGAAGTGGAAAATATCAGTGTACTGGCAGGAGAATTTTAGTTGAACATGGCACCCACTCTTTCCAAATGAGATCATTATAAGTAAGTGAGCAAACCAGTAATGAACTAAACAATTAAATGAAGAGTTATAAATAAATGGCATATTAAAAAGACAAGGAAACTGGTGTATAAAGTAATAAAATCAAAAAGTCTTATTCATTGATCAGTATGTTCTACTTGTGTTGACACAGTGAGGAGAGTAGTATGAAGCATGCAACATGGAGGATTTTTGTTGTTGTCTTTCATTTTTTATGCTTTAACAGCCAATGTGCAAGCACATATATATGTAATGACAGCTTCATTGCAGTGGGTGGAGACTGAATTATTATGTGCTGAAACCAAGACACATTTGATATTGATAGCAACCAGTTCATTAATTACATATTCACAGTATTGTTTAATTGACAGTACATTGAACTTGTTGGAGACTTTACAGTGATGTGTCTTCACATTCTGCGGTACTTGAATCAATGCTAGATCATTCTTGCACAAGAATTCAAGTGTTTAAGATCTACCAGATCAAATGTTGACCATTTCACCTTTGGGAAATCCTCAGACTTGTGCAAGCTGGCTGCAAGCTGTGACACTTACACTGACTGCTGAGAGAAAGATGCTCTGGAATAATGGAAAAAGTCTCTGTCTATCAAGAAAAAAGAACCAAAAAAAAGAGCAAAAAAAAAAGAAAAAAAAAAGAAAAAGAAAAAAAAGTCCACCTGCATCATGTTTTATCTACATAATTGCCCGTGCAAGAAATGACATTTTATAGAATCCTAACCCTCTCCCTAGATGCCCCAACCCCACCCCCATATGTAGGCACTTCTAAGTGTACATTGTTTTTGTACAGAAATACTTCTCCATCTGACCTAGAAATTTAACTTTTGTTTCTGTCACTCTGTGTCTCTCTTTTTTCTCTCATATTCTCACTGTTACTTTATCATTTTCTGTTTTCCCACTGCATTCACCAGCATTTGTTCCACAGTTACTGTTTTTGTTTCCCGATTTTGTAAATGGGCACTTTAATTAGGTTGAATATTTTGGTTTGATTTGGTGGTGTTTATCAGCATTTTAATGTTTTTATTCTGCTATGTGAGGTTATGTAATTGACGGGCGCAATAGCCGAGTGGTTAAAGCGTTGGACTTTCAATCTGAGGGTCCCGGGTTCGAATCACGGTGACGGCGTCTGGTGGGTAAAGGGTGGAGACTTTTACGATCTCCCAGGTCAACACATGTGCAGACCTGCTAGTGCCTGAACCCCCTTCGTGTGTATATGCAAGCAGAAGATCAAATGCGCACGTTAAAGATCCTGTAATCCATGTCAGCGTTCGGTGGGTTATGGAAACAAGAACATACCCAGCATGCACACCCCCGAAAGCGGAGTATGGCTGCCTACATGGCGGGGTAAAAACGGTCATACACGTAAAAGCCCACTCGTGTGCGTACGAGTGAACGTGGGGGTTGCAGCCCACGAACGAAGAAGAAGAAGAAGGTTATGTAATTAAGGGATGATTTGGTTTTTTTAATCATCTGCTGAGAAATGAATCAGAATGGTTGTTTTCGTATCTTGATTTGATACGCACTTATTGAAAACAGAAATGCAAATGAATGCAAATGTCAAACAGGATTTTATTGCAAAACATTCCATCATATAAATGATAGTTGATACTGCATGTTTGTGTGAAATTTGTGCGAAATGACATTTAGAAAATGACAATTTCATTGTCATATATATATATTTTTTAAAACAAAGAGTAAAGACATGATTTTATGAGCAATAACGTATGATTCCTATGAGTTGCAATGACGGCTTGCATTTTTCTATGCAGTGGACTGTTTTCCTGGTAAACAGAAGTTAGCTGGTGAAGGTTGGATCAGGTTGTCTCCCTTCACTGTGTATCCAAAACAGGTTCAGGTGGGGTTGATGTGTGGACTTGAAGAAGGCCACACCATCAGGGAAATGTTGTCCTGCTGCATGCAGGCCTGAGTGACTGGCAATGTGTGGAGGGCGCTGTCTGGTTAAGGGAGGGTGCTGTACAGCATTTTCACTGGAAGCAGGGTTGGACAGGAAGTATTGACACCTGGTCTTTGCTGGTCCCCACATGACTGCAGTGACATCATTTCCTTTCCCAGGGTGGATATTGACAAACTTAGATCTTCAACACTGACTTTGAGTGATGACTCTCTGGATCCTAACACTTGGTCCTCATCCCTGACAAAACTGACAGCAAATCATTTTCCCCAATGAGGATCACATGTCATCTAGAATGAAAAGTGAGCAGTCGTCACTGAAGAGGATTGTCTGCCACTATTGTCTCCAAGACTCCAGCACTGAACAACTTTAGCTCAAAGGATGAGCACCAATTTACTCTTCACAGGTTTGTAGCCTCTGGGCCCACAACAGTCTGGCTTCATTGTCAGTCTGTGGCTGGGAGTCAAGGACGAGTACCAACAGGTCGGTGATATAACTTACTCTTCATGGGTCTATAGCCTCTGGGCCCACAACAGTCTGGCTTTGTTGTCAGTCTGTGGCTAGGACTCAGTAGGAGCCATGAATGGGCTGTGTGCTGGACAGGACATTGGTTTCAGAGGCCTCTGTCTTCCAAATCAGGTTGGTCACAGTGTGGTTTTGGTGTTCCCATAGTCCTTGTTGCTGGACCTGTAGGTCTGACCTGTAGTGTTTCCATAGTCCTTGTTGCTGGACCTGTAGGTCTGACCTGACTGTGGTGTTCCCAAGGTCCATGTTGCTGGACCTGTTGATCTGACCTGTGGTGTTCCTATAGTCTGTGTTGCTGGACCTGTTGCCCTGACCTGACTGTGGTGTTCCCAAGGTCTGTGTTGCTGGACCTGTAGGTCAGACCTGACTGTGGTGTTCCCAAGGTCTGTGTTGCTGGACCTGTAGGTCTGACCTGACTGTGGTGTTCCCAAGGTCTGTGTTGCTGGACCTGTAGGTCTGACCTGACTGTGGTGTTCCCATACTCCGCATTGCTGGACCTGTGGCTGGACTGTGGACAGGACATTGGTTTCAGAGGCCTCTCTCTTCCAAATCAGGTTGGTCGCAATGTGGTCTTGGTTGCTGGACCTGTAGGTCTAACCTGACTGTGGTGTTTCCATAGTCCGTGTTGCTGGACCTGTTGATCTGACCTGTGGTGTTTCCATAGTCCGTGTTGCTGGACCTGTAGGTCTGACCTGACTGTGGTGTTTCCATAGTCCGTGTTGCTGGACCTGTAGGTCTGACCTGTGGTGTTTCCATAGTCCGTGTTGCTGGACCTGTAGGTCTGACCTGTGGTGTTTCCATAGTCCGTGTTGCTGGACCTGTAGGTCTGTCCTAACTGTGGTGGACCCTGCTCTTCAGCTTCGTGGACAGCAGTGGTGCCGGTGAGACTGAATTGCAGCTGCAGGTGATTGTGAATGAGCATTTCCGGTCTTCTTTCTCTCTCGTCTTTCAGCTGTCTCTCTCTCTCTCGGTCCCTCCTCACCCCCCTCCCCACCAGCACCTGTGTTTCTGTGTGTATCTGTCAGTGTTAGTGCAGTTGAGATTTGTGTGCTCTGACAGAAAATGAGCAGGAGCAGACTGTTGTTTAAGGAAGAAACTGTGGACTTGCATTTTGATGGGCTTTTCACGTTTTTGCGTTTTCTTTTTATATCTATATATATCTATATCTCTGTAATCTGCCTATACCTGTCTGTCTGTCTCTCTCTCTTAGTCTCTATATATCTATCTGTTAACAGTTTCGATCCGTATTCACCTGGTTACTTTTTTCTGTCTCGTAATGTGTGTGTGTGTGTGTGTGTGAGAGAGAGAGAGAGAGAGAGAGAGAATGGGTAAGTGTGACTGAAAGGGAGTTTCGTATGTGGCTAGTGTGCGCATGTCAGTGTTTATTTTTACTATTCCCATCCACCATGCATCTGTGTGTGTGTGTGTGTGTGTGTGTGTATGTGTGTGTGTGTTCCAGTGATTTTGTTGTTATAACTGAACCTTCTGTTGCTGCAACCTGCCCCTTGACACCTCACTCATCCCGTACATCCCCAACGACCCTGAACAGTCGAATCCTGACATGTAATCGGTCAGTTTGCCTGATCCTCAACAGGGCTCCACTGGGTCCCTCCAACAACGAAACCGTCTTCAAACCAAGACCCAGGCACTGAACGACCTATGGTCGTTAACAACACACCCTCTTCAAACCAGGCACTGAACAAGCTATTAGGTCGTTAAAAACAACAAACCCTCCACAGTGGATGAGAGGCCGTTGGCGAGGTAAGCGCCGCAAGCTGTGCAGAAAGCTTCCGTTCAGTTTTGACATGATTAATTTTTGCTTGGTTTGAGACTTCGATTACCTTTTCTCTATAGCGCCTTTTCTGTGGCGTGAGATAATACACGATATGAGCCGCTCGTCCGCAAAAGGTGTGAAAATGGGAGATTTTCCTCACCGTTTAGGAACAGTCATGGTGGTGACGGTGTATGCACGTTGTTGGCTGCAGTCTGCCACCACGTTCCCTACTCTTCTTCCACAGTATTCTGTCTGCACCACCACTCCTTGTCTGTATATCTGTCTGTCTGTCTGCTAGTTCATCTGTCTGTAATATCGATTGAAAAATGATTTCAAAGTGTGTGTGTGTGTGTGTGTGTGTGTGTGTGTAAGCCGTCACATTACAGTGTTACTCAGTGAATGCCACGTGCATTCATTCAATGTCAGCCCTCCCTTCCCTCACACGGCAACTCCTAACCACACACGCACTCCCGTTCCCGGATCAGCCTTTGACATGGTCTGTTTTCCATGAACAGTTTACCTAACACCTTAACACAGCGAGCATTCAGGGGTCACCCCCACCTGGGTACTTGATTAAGTTGTTGCTTCTTTACAGTTGTGTGGAGCACGGTCGTGCGTACTTGAAAGCGGATTGACTGGATTTTGCGAAGGGTGTATTCACAAAACGTCAACGCGTTAAGATGCGTAGATAAAATGTGAGTTTTCCTGTTGGGGGACCTGTGATAGAACTCGCAAACATTTGGACTGCAAGCTCGGTGCTCCAGTCAGCCACTGACTGTATAGTAAGCTGTTCTCTTCATTCAGCTTTACGCATTTCATTTTTGGTTTAAATAATCTTTAATTATTCAACAATACACATGATTACAATGCAATGAATGACAATAGAGCATCAACAAGCTTAAAGCTTATACTGTGCTCACAACGTTGCACTTCAATTTTATCATGACGGCTGATGAACCATATTATGACTTGTATCAAATAACATTCATAAACAGTAAGTAATGAAATAATGAAATAAAACAAATAAACAAACAGTACATAATATAGTAAAATAATGCTAATATCAATATTAACATGAGATTAAATTTATTATCACCAGAGTAATTTGCCTAATAGAAGAAAAACATGAAGAAGAAGAAGAAAATTTAGAAGAATGGTGGGTAAGGTGGTGGGGGAGGGGGGACAGAAGGGAGAGGAGAAATTCTAACCGATCATTGGCCAATCCATTCAACTTTGAATATTTGGTCAGTCAAATAAATCCAATATATATTTTACGAATAGAATCATGTTGTACCCTTTCTTCACAATACTTTCTAAGCTAAAATCTATTTGAATCGGAGATAAACTGGTGAACAGTTTGAAATATGAATATATTGTATGATTTTGGAGAACAGGATCTCCATGCAACAGAGTTTTAACGTGAATGTAGTTTCGAGATAAATTTAAGATTGTGTTTGCCCAAGCCATATGAAAGTCTTGACAAAATAATAAATAATGTTCAGCAGTTTCGCTTGCAGTGCCACAAGCACAAAGTGGGTCGTTTATTAAATGTCTGTTGAACATATCTTCTCTTAAGTCACTAATCCCTAGACGAAGTCGACAGTGGATGATTTGTTCCTTCCATTTACCAAAGTAATAATAGCTAGGCACTACAGCATCGTTAGCACACAGGTAATGTTTAAGCTGGCTTAAGGAATTGCTGGTTTTAACATAATCAGGTAGAGAATTCCAGAGATAAGTAGTAGATGGTATGAATGATTTCCGATAGAGTTCTGTGTGAAATCTTGGAACGGTGCGTTCCAATGACCTGCGTCTATGGTAAGGGTTATTGTCTGAAACAAGACCAGGAACAAGATCATTTAGGTAGTTAGGGCATAGACCGTTAACCATCTTGAAATAATGCACAAGTTTGTGTCTTTTCCTTCTTTCCTTAAGTGTACAGAACCCTGATTCTTGGTATATTTTTTGGTGGCTTGTCCCACGAACAGCTCCAGTTATGGTTCTTAATGCTTCAAGCTGTAAATTTTCCAGAGAATCTGATTGTGCATCTGTGCAATTATCCCAGACAATATCAGCATAGTCAAAATGTGGTAATATGAATGATTTGTACATGATTTCTAATGCTCGCCTATTTAACTTGTACTTATACGTCTTAAGACAAGAAACCAACATAGTTACAGCATTGATTATACTTTTAATATGTTCCTCCCATTTACAGTTGTTTTGGAGTATGACGCCTAGATGTTTATGTGTGTCTGTACTTTGTAATGGTGTGATGCCAAAAGTAAGAGGTAAAATTGTGTCAGTGTTTCTAGAAAAAAATTAATAACTCTGTTTTCCCCTCATTAAATTTGACTTTCCATCGCTTAGCCCAAGAATCTATCTTTTCTAAGTCAGAATTGAGTGTTTGTGCATGGATGTTTGGGTTGTTTAGTGCTAAGGACATACTTGTATCATCTGCAAATAGCTTAATGTTTGAATGGATGTCGTGTACAATATTGATATAGATAAGGAATAATAGTGGATCAAGTACAGAGCCTTGAGGAACACCTGTGGGTATTCTTTTGTAATCAGACTTATCACTCTTTATAACAACTGCTTGGATACGGTTAGAGAGGTAATCGGAAAACCAGTCAAGTAATTTGCCTCGTATGCCATTCGCTCTTAACTTCAGAAGAAGTCCCTAATGCCAAACTCGATCAAAAGCTTTAGATATATCAACGTACACAGCCTGGGTTGTGACCCCATTATCAAAAGATGAGCATAAGTCATTATAAATATAGAGCAACTGATCTACTGTCGAATCACCAGGAATAAAACCTAACTGGGAAGGAGACAAAATATGATTTGATGAAAAAAACTTGTAAACTTGCTTTTGGATGCATCTCTCAAGGACTTTACCAACACAGCTAAGTAAAGAGATTGGACGGTAATTACTACAAAGTTCCTTCGAAGCTTTTTTATGCAGAGGATTTACATGTGCTGTTTTCCATATCAGAGGAAATTTTGATTCATGAAGGCTTCTGTTGAAAATCCTAGTTAGTGGGTCTAGAATGGCTGGCAATGAGGCAATTAACAATCTATTATGGACAAGATCTGGCCCTACTGCTTTATTTTTATTTAGATTTAGAATAACACCTTCAACATCAGAAGTAGTAAGCGCTGTGTCTGTAAGTTCTAAGTCGAGGAATGGAATATCAGGTAAATCTTTTTCGCTGTCTTCAAGAGTGGATTGTGAAATAAAAAAGTTGTTAAAAACATCAACTTTATATTTGTTTTTATAATAGACAATACCATTAGATATAATAGGGGGAATTTCATCTGACCCAACACCTTTCTTTCTCAAAAATGACTTAACAAGTTTCCACCATTCTTTTGTTCAAAATTGGATGAAGTTGCTATCTTATTTTCTAAATTGGTGATATACTCAAGCTGTCTTTGTTTTTCTCTATATGTAACATAGTTCCTAAAACGCGGAAATTGTTGCCAGTCTTCTGGTTTGTTAGTTTGTTTAGCTGATTTATGAATTATTTTACGTTCCTCTATTCGCAGCCTAATTTCATCTGTCATCCAAGGGACATCATTTGGACGTACAGTGATAATCTTCGTTGGCATACATTGCTTTGCTTTATCCATTATAATATTTGAAAACGTTTCCGCACTTTTGTCAAATGTTTTATTATTGGTCACTTCATCCCAATTAACCTGGTGTAGGAGATTGCAAAATTTATATGTATGTAACTTATTGTAATTAAAAATTGTTCTTTTAAATGACTGTTCTCTAACTACTGTATTCTTGACAACCATGTAAGGTACACTATGGTCACTGCAGATAGCAGGCATGACATCTGTTGATTTGATCATACTGGGGCTTTGAGTAAGTATAAGATCTAAGCATGAACTTGTTACTTCGGTAATCCTCGTTGGTTCATTTATTAACTGCTTAATATGATAGCGATTCAAAATATCTACTAAGTGGGGTGATGGTATTGTTAGGAAATCAGTATTAAAATCACCAAGAATCAAGAATTTGTTTGTGGTGTCATTGGCTCTGCGTATGCTTTCTTCGATCAAATTCCAGTAATTAGCATTGGAGTTAGGTGGACGATAAAAAGATCCAGCTAATAAACTTATTTGATCTAATTTTGTCTCAACCCATACAGCTTCTAAACCGTTTACATGAAGGTCATTGCGAGGTTTACAATATGAATTATTTTTCATATAAATAGCAACACCGCCATGTGGATCGTTTGTTCTGTCACATCTAACAGGTGGATGGAAGTTTATAATGTGGATGGAACTATTGCTGTCTAAATCTGAAAGCCATGTTTCAGATACTGTGATAATATCAAAGTTACCATACTCAGCTTCTAATAAATCAATCTTATTTCTCATACTGCGGGTATTTACATGCATGATACTGAGGTCCGTGTTATTGTTTGGGCCTGGATTGGTTTCTATGTCACCAGACAAAAGCAGTAGCAACTGTTGGACCAGAGTAAAACATTTAAACAGACTGTCATTACTTCTTGGCTGCCTCATGCCACAAGAAGACGCAAAGTTTTTCTTTAAAAGATTGCTGTACTCACTTATATTGCATTCTGAAATAAGAAAATGATCAAAAACAGAAAGAGTTATAATGTGCGGGTACTCCAGAAAAAACATTATGAAGAATTGTAAGATGACTGACTTGTTTACAAAAGATAAATGTCAAGTTTTGACCAAAGCTGTTGTGAAATACAAACCAACCCTAGCACGGTATATGTTCAAATCTACAGGCATTTATGTAATCGAATTCTATAAAACAGAAAACATGAATGTGACTAGGGTCGGTAGACATGGGTTATTTGAAAACTCCCCCCTCTCTGTAAACAGAAGGTAACTTAAATAACCACCACAAAAACATGTAAAATGATCAATCAAAAAAGACAGTTTACAATCTGAGTAAGGAAAAGGCAAGAATGAATATTTACAAGGAAACGTATTTCCCATAATCTCATCTCATCTATCCCTTGACCCGTGGGTGGGTCGTTGGGGCACCATGGATGACTGCCTGGTCAGCTCGCGCCACCTGCCTCGGTCCTCAGCGGCCCTTTGAGTTGTGGCAAATGGCAGGCCCGTCCACTCTTTGATGTTGTCCTCCCACCGCTTTCTCTGTCTGCCTCTCTTCCTCCTTCCTTGTACGGTACCCTGCAGGATGGTCTTGGCTAGGCCGTCTGATCATGTGACGTGTCCATACCAGCGGAGCTTGCGTTCCTTCACTGTGGTTAGCAGGTCTTTGAATGGGCCAGTGGCGTTTTGGACTCTTCTTTTCACTTCCTCATTTGTGATGTGGTCTTTGTATGTAATGTTCAGGATCTTGCGGAAGCATCTCATTTCCAGGGCCTGGATTCTTCTCTGGAGTTCTGCAGTGAGGGTCCAGGATTCGCAAGCGTATAGAAATATTGAGAAGATGAGGGAGCGCATTAGTCTGATTTTGGACGAGAGGGAGATCTTTTTGTCCTTCCATATAGTCTTCAATCGACTCAGTGCGGCAGTAGTCTGCACGATTCTGGACAGGACCTCTGGTTTCGAACCCTCGTCTGACACAATGGCACCCAAGTATTTGAAGGAGGAGACTTCTTCCAGTTTTTCACCGTTTACGTGCAAGTTGGACGTTACGCCTTGGCTGTTGTTGGTCATAACCTTGGTCTTATCGGCACTGATCTCCATGCCATAGGCTGATGATGTCTTGTCAAGTTTGTGCACGAGTTCTTCGAGTTCTTTCTCTTCTCCTGCCAGGCCATCAATGTCATCGGCAAAGCGCAGGTTGGTGATGACTCTGCCTCCAATGCTGACAGTTCCCACATGATCTTCCAGGGCGTCAGTCATGATCCTTTCAAGAAAGAGGTTGAAGAGAGTGGGAGAGAGTAGACAGCCCTGTCTGACTCCGACCGTGGTTCTAAACCAGTTACCCGTTTTACCATTGAAGAGGACTGCACTGGTTGCTCTTTCGTATAGGTTCTGTATGGCTTGGATGATGTCTTCACTGATGTTGAATTTGTGCATGGTGGCCCATAAGGCAGCGTGCCATACCCTGTCGAACGCCTTCTTGAAGTCAATGAAGATGTGGTAGAAGTCTCTTTGGTGCTGGAGATATTTCTCGCACAGCAAGCGCAGGTTGAAGATTTGTTCTGTTGTGCTTCTTCCTGCTCTGAAGCCGGCCTGCTCTTCGGCGATGATCATTTCTGCTTGCGGCTTCAGTCGGTTGAGAAGGACCTTTAGCATGACCTTGTTGGGGTGGCTGATTAGGCTGATAGTGCGGTAGTTTTTGCACTGTTGTAGATTGCCCTTCTTGGGGATTGTGATGACCAGTGATTGTGTCCAGGTGGTTGGCCACTCTCCCGTCTGCAGGATCTTATTACAGATGGTGGTGAGGGCATCAATCACCGCTTCGCCTCCAGCTTGAATCAGTTCGGCGGGAATGTTGTCGACGCCAGCTGACTTCCCTGCTTTCAGTGTCTTCACTGCTGCCTCTACAGTCTACTTCTTCCCGAAGAATTGGCTGGCTGTCGTTGTTGGTTGGTGTATATATATATACACGCACACACATACATACATATATATAATTTTACAATTTTACTCATATCAATTCACACACACACACAATTTTACTCACATATCAATTCACACACACACACACACACACACACACACACACACACACACACACACACACACACATGTGCACATGCATACACATACATATACATACACACATATACATACACACACATATAACTACATACACATATACATGCATACTTTCATATACATACACATTACACACAGCTACATATATACACACACATGATCTATGCATACATACTTACATACATACATACAATCAACAGGTAATTGATGTCCAATTTTAAATCACAAAACCCAAAAAACAGGTTGCTGAAACCATGTTCAGCCTGTGGAAACTTGCACAGTACCATTAATGACAACACTAGCACTATGCAGATTAACACAGACTAAAGTAAAACTACATCTGGTTTCAAACATTTCTCTCAGCTAAGTTTCTCCATGTCAGAATAAAGCCTCATTATAATTGTGTCATTTTTAGAAAAAAAAGGGGGGGGGGGGGTCAAAACCACCAATCACCTTGAATGGACATGGGAAAGTCACATTGTAAACTTACATAAACCTGTATACACACACACACGCGCACACACACACACACACACACACACACACATGTATATGTATATATATATATATATATATATACATATATACATACATATACGTACACATATATATATACACACACATATATATACACATATATATAATTTTACTCACATATCAATTCACACACACACGCACACACACACACATATGTGCGCATACATACACATACGTATACATACACACATATGCATACATACATATAACTACATATACATATACATGCATACTTTCATGTACATACACATTACACACAGCTACATATATACACACACATGATCTATACATACATACATACATACATACAATCAACAGGTAATTAATGTCCAATTTTAAATCATATATATATATATATGTATTTATATAAAAACAAAAAAACAAAACAAAACAAAAAACA
The DNA here is from genome assembly GCF_041734735.1 of Babylonia areolata. Lineage (NCBI taxonomy): Eukaryota > Metazoa > Mollusca > Gastropoda > Neogastropoda > Buccinidae > Babylonia > Babylonia areolata. The sequence goes on from NC_134908.1 coordinate 13,355,790, forward strand.
ACAACAAAACAAACAAAAAACAAAACAAAACAAAACAAAACAAACAAACAAAAAACCAGGTAGCTGAAACCATGTTACAGCCTGTGGAAACTTGCACAATACCATCAATGACAACACTCGCACTATGCAGATTAGCACAAACTAAAGTAAAACTACATCTGGTTTCAAACATTTCTCTCAGCTAAGTTTCTCCAGGTCAGAGCAAAGCCTCATTATAATTGTGTCTTTTTAGACACAAAAAGATTTATGGTACAATCATACTTAAATCATTATGTATTTTATATATATATAAAAAATTAAAAAAAATCTCACATACTCCATCACAGTGGTAACATGATAATAAGTCACATAAAAGTTGAGAAAACACAAATGTCTGTTAACTCCAAAAGTGTAGCTGGGCAACATTTACAAATGAATATTATTGTCAACTGACAAAACTGCCATGGAAAGGAGGATGATATGAATAAATAGGAAGAAAACAAAGTAAGTTTGTTTATTAAAATAAATAAATAGATAAATAACTAAATAAAAATATATAATAAAAAATAAAATAATAAAATAAAATAAAATAAAAAGGAAGCAAGGGAGGTAATCATGCTCCAACAAGGAAAATAGGTCTTCTGCCCCATATTTTAACTCTACCTGTCAGAGCAAATAGGTGTTTCCTGTGTGAACATGATTTTTCAACTGGATTACATTAATGATTACAAACAATAATACAATATGCAACTCTGAATATGATAAAACTATTTGTGAGTTAATGGTATGTGATGAATAGCAACAACAACAAACAAACAACATCATCACTTTGGTTCACAGTGAGATATATCTGTCTCCAATATTTCAGTTTTCTTACGGTGAATAATTCGTTTTGACTTTCGTTTTGAAAGTTTGTGCATATTTTGTAGATAGTTGATATTTCTGGACCAACAAAGCTACGCGTTGCCGTTCGTGTATATATGTGTTTATAACAAGAAACCTCAAGTCCCATACATCGCACGTGGGTCTCACAGGAATTTCGAGCATTTTGCGCCTGCAGCAAAAGGGGGCCGGTCTTGGCAAAGATGTTGTCTGAGTCTTTTACGACCCACACGACCCAGGGAGAGGGTCCATGGCCGGGTGGAAAAATAGGAAGACTGAGGGGATTCATGGTACAGTGCCAGGTTTTTTTTTTTGGGGGGGGGGGGGGGGGGTGGGTGTGAACGCTGGCGGGTGTCCTTTCGACTGTGCATATATATATATATATAATCTCTCTCTCTCTCTCTCTCTCTCTCTCTCTCTCTCTCTCTCTCTCTCTGTGCATATGTGTATGTTCGCGTGTGTGTCTTGCTATAAGAATGCAGGTCTCAGGGCAGGCAACTGCTTTTTTCAGTTTCCCCCAGAGCAGATGTCAGTGGTGAAGCGAAAATCGATCAGTCCGCCTCCTCAGTTGAAACTAAAACTGAAAGAAATCATTTTGCACCCAGTCGAAATTTAGCACACACAAAAAAGATGTGCTGTGTATTGGTGCAGTGTAATCTGTTTTAAGTGAGGTTTTGGATGTGAAAGCGATTTCAGTGAACGGCAGAAGGGGAGAGAGAGGGGGAGAGAGGATGGTGTAGTCGGAAAGTGGAAGCTCTCAATCTTGTCGAACCGTGGGCGTGCAGAGTGAGTAAGTGAGTGAGTGTGTGTGTGTGTGTGTTAAGAAAAGTAGAATGTTAGCTGCTAACTTGGCACTTCTCACATCTTCTTCTGTTTTCCCCTCTTCTTCCTCTCCTCTTCCTCCTCGGCCGTTCACCTTTCCTCTTCTTCTCCGGTCTTCTCTTCTTCTCTTTGTCTCCCTCCCCCCCCTTTTTTTTTGTCTGTGAGCCTCTGTGTTCGCTTCTCTGTCTGCATGCCTCTCTTTCAGTCTCTCGTTTTCTCATTCTCTGGAGCTTCATCCCCATTCCCATTGAGTTGAAAATAGAAGCATTCCGGGAGGTAGACTGAAATTGAATGGTAGTGCTATCACGTTCAGCGGTCACAGGTATCAGTTCACAGGTTGTCATGTATCAGTGCATGTTACAGCTTCTCAGTATCCCGCCCCTCCCACTCGTGAAATATTCCATCCACACAATCTGCCTCGCACCCCCCACCCCTCCAACCCCCTCTTCTACTTCTTTCCACTCCCAACACATCCACCTTCATTTACTCTCAAGAAGTCTCTTCCGGCCCTTCCCTCCTATGGCTTTCAAGCGGGGTAGTCGGTTTTTACCGACTCAAGCATTTGTCTTCCATACACCATGCACACGTGAAGCTCGGGTATTTGAATATTTCCCCCCTGGGGTCTGCCCTGGGGGTCCTCAGGGGTTTTTCTCCTTTTTAGTTCCCAGGGTCACCTCACCTCATGCTCTTTCATGATGGTGAGCTCTTCTCCTTCTCCTTTTTTTAAATTTTGGTTTTATATTATCATCTGCCTTGATCGGTACTGTTCTGTCTTCTACTCCCCTTCAAGTCTTCTTTTCCACATTTCTTCCCTTTTCTCTGCGATCTCCTTAGGTCCGTCGTGTTTGCCGTGCGATGCGACCCGTGTCGGTGGGGAAAGAGATCCTGGTGATTGAGCAAGCCTAGCTTGCAACACGTCACTTTGGCTCCAACCTCTCCTAGACGGGAGGTACATGAGGCCCGCATGTACCAAGCGGGTTCCTCATGAGGGATTGGGTCAAGGTTTTCAGTTTTTTGACCTGGTTTGGAACTTTGGCAGTGTCGGGTTTTCTGTTCCCGGAAACTGCACTATCCTTTGCAATGGATTAGGTTGAACTCTGAGGGCCGTATATCTCTCCTGAAGCCTGGAAGGAACAAAGTTTTTCTTTAGTTCTGGCCCCTTGTTGGACTCCATGGTGGGTGGGTAGGGGAGAGATGAATTTTCCAAGAAAAATTATGGATTCAAAACATACCTCAACCCCCAAAAGAAGAAAGATGTCTGAGGACAGGTTGTCCTCAGATTCAGAAGAGGAGACAAGAAAGATTTCTGGAAACTGGCCTGCATGGCTGGTGATTGAGGGCACAGACCCTGAAAAACCAGTGACTGATCTCAGCCCTTTTATTGTGGAGAAAGCATTTGCGGGGATTGCAGGAATCTCCAAAAACGTCCACACAAACAAAAAAACCAAAACATTTTTGGTCAAGTGTGAGAAAAAAAGACAAAGTGACAAGATGCTTCAGGCAACCTCTTTTGTGGACAGACCAATCAAGGTGTCTCCTCATAGAACTCTCAATTCATCAAAGGGCGTCATCCGTGCCCTGAATTGAAAGGGATCTCTGAGACGGAGATAAAATCCGAAATGAAATCACAAGGAGTAACTGATGTCCATCGCGTTACAATCAAAAAAGGAGATATCAGAGTTCCTACAAATACTTTCTTCTTGACCTTCTGTTCTCCCGTCCTTCCAGAGTCGGTGAAAGTAGGGTTTCTGAGAGTAAAGGTTTCACTGTATGTTCCTTCTCCAATGAGATGCTTCAGATGTCAAAAATTTGGACATGTCAGCGGGAGATGTCCTGGAGAGGAGATTTGTGGATCATGCGCAAAGGCAAAACATAGTGGGCCGTGTCAAGATCCGGTCTGTTGTGCTAACTGTAGGGCTGCCCATCACTCTTCTTCAAGAGACTGTCCAGTATGGAAGAGAGAACATGAAATCACAAGATTGGCTACAGAAAAGAAAATACCTTTCTATGAAGCAAAAAAACTTGTAGCACCACTGTCGGTACTATCATACTCCGACGCGCTCCAGAAATCACAGAAGGTTAAATCATCTACTGTTTCATGCCAGACGGAAGTGACCTGGGTCAAGGGCGCAACGCCCACAACTCTGATAAAGAAAAGCTCAGGCAGTCAGACTGCTCAGCAGATGACCCCCACAACTGCCTCACAATCAGTCCAGACAAGTCAGACTGAAAGTAAACAGGAAAGGAGCAAAACTGTTCATGACAAGACGGGCCCACCTACGGGTGGAAGATCCAACATTCCTTCTCGAACATCCGGGTCTGCGGTGAAGGGAAACCCTCCTCCTCCTAGTAGGAAGCCTTCAGCATCTCGATTGTCCTCGGGAAAGGAATCGAAAACGAAAGGCCACTCATCCAACTCTCAAAAAGCGAAAACATCTAGTCAGGAAAGGCTTGTCGCGGCCAAAAATCCATTTGAACCTCTGAGTGAATCGGATGGTGATATGGAAACATCTTCTATATAACATCTGATGGAAATCTCTATTCTTCAATGGAACATCCGAGGAATCAGGGCGAATTTTCAAGAGTTACAGGTACTTTGTAAACAGCTAAAACCGTGTGTGCTAGCTTTGCAGGAAACTCTGCAGAGAGATGACCACACTTTCTCTGTTACAGGCTTCAATGTTATTTCCAAATCTGCTCAACTGAAAAATGAAGGTGTAACGGGAGGAGTATCTTTATTAATACATAATTCTCTTCTTCATAGTTCGCTTAAACTAAATACTGCTTTACAGGCTGTAGCTGCACGTGTATCTCTGGAAAAAACTATTACCATTTGTTCCTTATATTTACCCCCTTCCATCCCTGTTCATAAACAAGATCTTTTTGACCTATTTTCTCAACTTCCAAAGCCTTTTTTGCTTTTGGGCGATTTAAATGGTCATTCCCCACTTTGGGGAAGTGAAGGAACATCTGCCCGGGGTCTACTTCTTGAAAATATTTTTACAGAACTAAATTTATGTTGCTTAAATACTAAAACTCCAACTTATATTCAGTTATCCACCGGCAAACTGTCCTGTTTAGATCTGGCTGTTTGCGACCCCTCATTAGTCTTAGATTATGAGTGGGGAGTACTTGAAGACCTATATGGTAGTGATCATTTTCCAACTATATTAACTCCTTCTACCTTTATAAGCACTTCCCAGCCTGAACACCTAAAATACAAAAAAGCTAACTGGAATCTTTATACCACAATCATACGATCAGAGATCCAAGAAGAGATCCTTCAAAGTGAAGATCCTCTGCAAATATTCTCAGACTTAATTACTAAATCTGCCAAGAAATCCATACCATCTTCTTCAAACAAGTTTAGATTACCTAAAACGCCTTGGTTCAATGAGGAGTGTCGCCTTATAAATAAAAAAAGGAAAAAAGCACTACGCTTAGTATTTCGTCAACCAATAGCGGAAAATGTTCGAGCTCATCAACATCTCAGAGCTAAAGCACGTTTCATTTATAAAACAAATAAACAAAAATCCTGGAAAAATTTCTGCTCATCCATCACTTCTAAAACAAGTAAGAAAAAAGTGTGGAGAATAATTAAAAATATTAAGGGGAAAAACACCTGCCCCTCCATCAACCATCTGAAACTGGCAGATTCACTCGTCACAGACAAAAAAGCAGTGGCCAATGTACTAGCATCCTCCATTGAGAGTCATTCTTCTACTAAGAACAACAAATCTCCCTTATTTTTGAAAAATAAGAATTTAAAAGAAAAAAATCCATGTAACTTTAATTCTGACAATATAGAAAACTACTATGTTCCTTTTTCCCTCTCAGAACTCAAATTGGCGCTATTAACCTGCAATGACTCATCTCCAGGTCCTGATGAAATTCATTATCAATTGTTGAAACATTTGCCTGATGAAAGCCTTGAAATACTGCTTAAAATTTACAATCTTATCTGGACTACTGATTATTTTCCACCTTCCTGGCGTAAAGCGCTTATCATTCCCATTCCTAAGGCTGGAAAAGACCTTTCTAATCCTTCAAACTACAGACCTATTGCTCTTACTAGTTGCATTTGTAAACTAATGGAAAAAATGGTGAACAGTCGACTGATGTGGAAACTAGAAACAGATGGACTTTTAGCCAAAGAGCAGTGTGGATTCAGGAAGCATCACTCTACCCTTGACCATTTAGTCCGATTAGAAACTGCTATACGAAATGCTTTCTTAAATAAACAGCATGTGGTAGCTATCTTTTTTGATCTGGAGAAAGCATATGACACCACCTGGAAAAAGGGAATACTTCATGATCTTCATGAAATGGGTTTTCGAGGCCACCTTCCTCAATTTATAGACAAATTCTTAGAAGACCGTACTTTTCAAGTTCGAGTAGGTTCTACTCTCTCAGATCTTCATGAACAGGAAATGGGCGTTCCACAAGGGAGCATTCTGTCACCTGCTCTTTTTAGTATCAAAATAAATAATATAGTTAACTCTGTAAACAATGACAATGACTCCTCTCTCTTTGTTGATGATTTTGCTTTATATGCAAGTGGGAGTTTCTACCCTGGCATTCAACGCCGGCTTCAGCTGTGTTGACAAGATCCAAAATTGGGCAGAAGAAAATGGTTTCACTTTCTCGATTGGCAAAACACAATCTATCCATTTTCACAATTACCGCCATTTTTTTCCAGATCCTGAGATTCATCTAGGGAAATCAAAAATTCCAGCTGTTAAAGAGGTGAAATTCCTCGGGGTTATTTTTGATCAGAAATTGAACTTCCTTAGTCATCTAAAACATTTAAAAATTTCATGCCAAAAAGCTCTAAATATTATAAGAATTGTTGCACATACGGAGTGGGGTGCAGATAAGAAAACCCTTTTGCACCTCTATAGAGCACTTGTCCGTTCTAAACTTGATTATGGTTGTGTTGTCTATGGTTCAGGAAGACCTTCCTACTTAAAGATGCTGGACCCTGTTCATCATCAGGGACTCCGACTTTGTTTGGGAGCTTTCCGTACTACACCGGTACATAGTTTATATGCAGAAGCTGGAGAGCCATCTCTTTCAAATCGTAGACTGACACTTTCTATGAACTACTACCTTAAATTAGTTTCTGAAATAGAAAACCCAGCTCACAACAGTATTTATAAACCAAAGTTTAAATCCAGATTTGATAACAACCCAAAGTGTACACCTCCATTGGGAATCCGAATGCTTCAATACATTCAAGAAGCCCAAATTGATCCTACATTAATAGATACTGAATTTAAAATTCCTGAGGAACCTCCATGGACTTTTGAAACTCCTGAAATCTTATTTGATCTCACCATCTTCAAGAAAGAATGTACCAGTTCACTGGTCTATAAAAAGTTGTTTTCCGAACTCTGCCAGAAATATCCATTATATCAGAAAATTTTTACGGATGGCTCAAAATCTGAGGAGGGAGTGGCTGCTTCTGCTTTTTGTCCGACTTCTCCCTCCCAAAGACTCACGAAACATATTCTGTCAGACAGTTCTGTGTTTACTGCAGAGCTAACTGCTTTAAATCTAGCTTTAAATGCTATATTGCAATCATCTAATCGTAAATTTGTTGTTTTTTCTGAGTCGCTTTCTTCTCTGGAGGCAATAGCTCATCGTAATATTGATCATCCCAAACTTCGAGAATTCTTCAGTTTGTTTACCCATCTTAAAAGAAATGGTTTTGTAATCATTCTGGCTTGGGTGCCCGGTCATGTGGGCATTCAAGGGAACGAAATAGCAGATAATCTGGCTAAGAGTGCTGTTAGAGAGAAACAATGTAAGTTTTATATTCCTTTTACTGATTTTAAACCCAAAGTTCATCGGTATACTAAAGATCTCTGGCAGAAAGAATGGAATGAACAAATAGATAACAAATTATTTAAAGTACGACCAAATCTTCAAGAGACTCTGCCTATGGCTGTGGTGAATCGAAAAGAAATGACAGTGCTGTGCCGACTTCATACAGGTCATACATACATCACACATTCCTACCTCCTGAAAGGAGAAGAAGCTCCTTGGTGTATTCCGTGTGATGAACCACTCACTGTGCAACATATTCTGATTGATTGTTGGGACTTTTATGACACACGACGGGTTTTTTTTTTTACAGCAGATTCATTGAGAACGTTGTTCCGTGATGTCCCTCCGTGGACAATATTGCAATATTTAAAAGAAATAAATATTTTTAATAGTATTTAATATAGTATATGCTTAGTACAAAAGTTGTGAAATTTTTATCATGGAGTGATCACAGTGCAGTAGAAAGCTGAAAACATTGGGGTAGCCCATCTGCGGTGACCAGACTTTGAATGGTGGATAGCCCTGATATGGCCTTCATGGTCGGCTGGGCTCTAAGCAATAGTTTTAATTTTTAATTTAATTTGAATATTTTCTGTTTGTTCTCCATACACGGACACACACACACACACACACACACACACACACACACACACACACACACACACACTGATACGGCCACACACACACAGATGCACACACATGCATACCCACACACATGTGCGCACTCACACCTACACACATATACACGCACGTACGCATGCACACACATGCACACACACACATACACACTCACGCACTCCCACATCTCACCACAACCAAATTCGCACACAGACACATACGCGCGCTCACACACGTATACAAACACGCATATACACACCCACGCACGAAGGCGCGCGCGCACCCCCCACACCCCGCACACACACACACACACACACACACACACACACACACACACACACACACACACACACACACATTAATACAGAGATACGGACACACATAAAACACACACACATGTTCGCACGCACGCATGCACATATACACACATACACACACACTACACAAAATCGGACCCATGCGTGTACGTACGCACGCATACTACGGACACACGCACACACACACACACACACACACACACACACACATGGACACACACACGTACACGCACTCACACACAAGCCTTCAGATACGCATACACTTACAAACAGTATCAGTATCAGTAGCTCAAGGAGGCGTCATTGCGTTCGGACAAATCCATATACGCTACACCACATCTGCCAAGCAGATGCCTGGCGTAACCCAACCGCGCTTAGAAAAACAAACAAACAGAAACAGACAAACAAACCACAAGCATGCTCGCTTGTGGTCATGCACACGCGCGCGTGTTAATAAATATGTGATTTCCCGAAGTGTGTGCCTGTTTGATTGATTGATATTGATACTTATATTGAGCCTGTCTTCGGTCGGAGACCAAACTCTAAGTGCTTTACGAACACAGGGTCACTGGGGTCATTAACACAACAGGATGCCTACCTGGGTAGAGCCGACTGACGGCTGCCATTGGGCGCTCATCATTCGTTTTCTGTGTCATTCAATCAGATTTCAGGCACGCACACATACACACTCAGACAATGTAACATTTAACATTTTACGTGTATGATCATTTTGTTTATTTACCCCGCCATGTAGGCAGCCATACTCCGTTTTCGGGGGGTGGGGGGTGCATGCTGGGTATGTTCTTGTTTCCATAAACCACCGAACGCTGATATGGATTACAGGATCTTTAACGTGCGTATTTGATCTTCATGCGTATACACACGAAGGGGATTCAGGCACTGGCAGGTCTGCACATATGTTGACCTGGGAGATCGGAAAAATCTCCACCCCTTACCTGCCAGGCGTCACCGAGATTCGAACCCGGGACCCTCATATTTAAAGTCCAACGTTTTAACCATTCGGTTATCACGCATGTCTGCATAAAGGATCAGTGTACGAGTTGTTGATGCGCGTGTTGATTTGAGAGAGAGAGTATCAGTATCAGTAGCTCAAGGAGGCGTCACTGCGTTCGGACAAATCCATATACGCTACACCGCATCTGCCAAGCAGATGCCTGACCAGCAGCGTAACCCAACGCGCTTAGTCAGGCCGTGAGAAAAAAAAAGAAAAAGAAAAAAAAAGGTAATGATAATAATAATAACAATGAATAAAAATAAAATACAAAGACAGTAATGATGATAAATAAATGTAAAACATGCAGACACACATTCGAAACACACACACACACACACACACACACACACACACACACACACACACACACACACATACACACGCATAACAGATATGCAACAAACAAGCAGTTTGTTAACATAGAACAACTGATCACACCATGGAGAAAAACTCACTCAAAGAAATTTCTGCCAAGTGTGTTGATTGTTCTTAAAGTTAGCGGTGATAGTTTAGCTCAAAACTTTAATTAAGGACCTGCTGTAATGAGGTCTACTTCTCTTTCTGTGTGTATGCATAAAAAACGTGCATTGCAAAATCTCTGTTAGTCCTTTGACCTTGTTTCATAATAGGCGTTCCAGTTCAGTGAATCGATTACTTCTGAATTGTCTGTTTTCGTTAAGATTTTTTTCCTTTTAATCATCCAGAAAAAAATCACAATGAGTCAGAAAATGTTGTTCCTTCTCTGTCTGGTTACTTACGAACTGTCTCCCCAAATATTCCTTGAAACTGGCTTTCATTGCCATTCCTAAATATCATTTATTGTTACACCCCAAGGCCTGACCAGCGCGTTCGGTCAATGGGTAGGTCAGGCATGTGATTCCTGTTTCTAGAGCACATGTGGTGAGGAGCATATCGATCAGTCTGCACACTTTGACGCCTTCTTGAAACTAAAACTGAAAGAAATTTACAGCGAGTCGAAATTTAGCGCACATAAGAAATGTGCTCTGTATTGGTGCAATGTTATCTGTTTAAAATGAAGATTTGGATGTGAAAGCGATTTCAGTGAAAGGCAGAAGGGGAGAGAGGAGGGTGCAGTCGGGAGTCTGAAGCTCTCAATCCCGTCGGACTGTAGGTGTGCAACTGAGAGAGAGAGAGAGAGAGGGAGGGGACGGGGATGAGTGTGCGTGTGTGTGTCTATCTGTAAATATGTTTGCATCTCTGGATACATATCCACAGAAATATAAAAACTCATGTGTGTATCAAAGAAATATCAAAACTCTTAAGAGCTGCCAGTTCACAGTCTGAGAGAGAGAGAGAGAGAGAGAGCATATTGTGTGTGTGTGTGTGTGTGTCCATATGTATATTTGGGGGGTTTGGGGGTGCACGGGAGGGGTAGTACCTCTAGAGGGGGGGCTTGTCACGCTCTTCCGGGAGTGGCTCGTCCTCTGTTGGTCCTCACCGGCACCCAGCTCTCACCTATGTTTTTATTTTTATTTTTTCTCAAGGCCTGACTAAGCGCGTTGGGTTACGCTGCTGGTCAGGCATCTGCTTGGCAGATGTGGTGTAGCGTATATGGATTTGTCCGAACGCAGTGACGCCTCCTTGAGCTACTGAAACTGAAACTGATCTCACCTATGGGTCCTAGAAGCTGCTAGCATGCGGCAGCGCCCAACCCCCCGGCAACGGCTTTGACAGGTTGGCTAAACTAGGTGAGGGTCTCAAACCCTCGGTGAGTTAGGGCTTGTCTACCCAAGCATGTGAAGACTGGATCCGGCGGACTCTGCGGAAGAAACTTTCATGGTTCAACGGAGAGGAAGGCGGTTGCAGCAGAGCACTGTGGAGTGCTGAGGGCAGGATGAGGCACAGGGACATCCTGGTCATCCACTGCATCCGTTTCCATATCCAGTCGTCTTGACCTCGTCTTGCCACTGGATACAGATGGTCTCGGACAAGAGAGTGAGGTCGACGGCGCGCAACTCTTCCTCACTATAAACAAAGTCATCGCACAAGTCATAGTCATCCTTCATCCTATACCATCATTTTCCCCAAGCCCTGTGGCGACAGGCGAGCGACGAAGCGACAGGTGTGGGTACACTGGCAGTCGTAGCCGCGGACCTGCACACAGGCGGCTCAGGCCATAGGGTCGTTTTTCACCGACTGGAGCAGCGGTGGAGATCGGCAGCCCCCTGAGCGACTGAGCAGCCCTCTTCAGGACAGCACTGCTCACCTCCATGGCATGAGGAAGGGGCTAGAAAAGGTGCCCTAAACATTGCCTGCTCCACACCACCCTAGTCAGCATACCGCGGCTGACGGGGACCCTACTCAAGCGGTCGACACACAAAGGAAAGAAAGAAGAAAACAAGGAGCACCCCATTAACCATTGCCACATGGAACGTGCGTACGCTTCTGGACAGAGGCAAACCACAGAGACGCACAGCACTCATTGCGAGTAAATTAGCCAGGTACAACATCGACATCGCTGCCTTAAGTGAGACCAGACTGGCAGAAGAAGGAAGCAGGCTACACCTTCTTTTGGAGTGGTCGCGGACCTGAAGAGAGACGTGAGGCTGGAGTTGGCTTTGCAGTGAAGACAACCCTCGTTGGCAAGCTGGCTGGGCCCCCGAAAGACGTGAACGATCGCCTGATGAAGATGAAACTCCCTATATGCAACGGGAAAAAGTTTACCACCATTGTCAGCGCCTACGCGCCCACCATGACCAACCCAGATGAGATCAAGGACAAGTTCTACGAGGACCTGAACGCTGTCATCACCACTGTTCCCAACGCAGACAAGCTCATCATTCTTGGTGACTTTAACGCGAGAGTTGGTTGCGACAGCACCTCCTGGGAAGGAGTGATTGGGAAGCATGGGGTTGGTAACTATAACAGCAATGGCCAACTACTTCTCCAGACATGTGCTGAGCACGACCTTCTTATCACAAACACCATCTTCTGCCTCCCTACCCGTAACAGGACGTCATGGATGCATCCTCACTCTGGGCATTGGCATCTCATCGACTTTGTCATCGTCAGGAAGAGGGACAGGCAGGACGTACGAGTCACGAGGGCCATGTGTGGCGCCGAGTGCTGGACAGACCACCGCCTTATCGTCTCCAAGTTCAACCTCCGCATCCAGCCCAAGAGACGGCCTCAGGGCATGAAAGCACTCAAACGCCTGAATGTCTGAATGTCAACAAGCTGGAGCAAGGCAACATCAAGCAGAGCTTTGCTGACACCCTGGAGGAACGCCTTGAGTCCACCGTGCTGGACAACCAGAATGTGGAGGCAGCATGGGGCGCACTGCATGAGACGGTGTACAACACTGCCATGGAGTGCCTGGGGCCTTCTGTCAGGAAGCACAAAGACTGGTTTGATGAGAACTGCACTGAGATCAAGCAGCTGCTAGAAGACAAACGCCAAGCCTACAGAGCCCACATTGAAGATCCCAAGTCACAGTCAAAGAAAGACCTACTGAAGAGCGCACGCAGCACCATCCAGCTGAAGCTGCGGCAGATGCAGGATTCCTGGTTGAGCAACAAAGCTGATGAGATCCAGGGCTTTGCAGACAGGAACGACATGAAAAACTTCTATAACGGCCTGAAAGAAGTCTACGGTCCCACCACCTCCGGATCTGCTCCACTCCTCAGTGCTGATGGTTCTACCCTGATCACTGACAAGGACGGGATCCTTGAGAGATGGGCTGAACACTTTGACAGTGTACTGAACCGCCCTCCACCATCAATGATGAAGCCATCGACCGACTGCCCCAGGTGCCAGTCAGTGAGTCGTTGGATGCCATTCCAACTTTGGAGGAGACCCAGAAAGCTATCCGTCTGCTATCCAATGGCAAAGCCCCTGGCTCAGACTCCATTCCAGCTGAGGTCTACAAAGAAGGTGGTATGGTGCGTGACTGAGAAGCTTCATCAGCTGTTCCAGCTCATCTGGCAGCATGAGGCAGTTCCACAGGACTTCAAAGACGCTTCCATCATACACCTGTACAAGCGCAAAGGAAATCGTCAGGCCTGTGACAACCATCGTGGAATATCCCCGCTGTCCGTCGCAGGCAAGACTCTGGCCAGAGTGCTACTCAACCGTCTCATAGCGCATCTTGAGCAAGGTCTCCTACCAGAGAGCCAGTGTGGCTTCGGAAAGAACGCGGGACTATCGACATGGTGTTTGCTGCCAGGCAGCTCCAGGAGAAGTGTCAGGAACAGAATGCCGACCTTTACTCCGCCTATGTCGATCTGACCAAGGCCTTCGATACTGTTAGCAGAGATGGCCTTTGGAGAATCATGGCGAAGTACGGATGTCCCAGAAAGTTCATCACCATCATACGGCAACTACACGATGGGATGCTGGCCCGAGTCCAAGACAACGGAGAGACTTCAGAACCATTCCCTGTCTCCAACGGAGTCAAGCAAGGGTGTGTTCTTGCCCCCACCCTGTTCAGTCTCATGTTTTCAGCCATGCTGACAGATGCCTTCAGAGACGCTGACGTAGGCATTGGCATCAGGTACCGCACAAATGGCTCACTCTTTAACCTGAGGAGGCTTCAAGCAAAAACCAAGGTGAGGACAGACACCGTCAACGACTTCCTGTTTGCTGATGACTGCGCTCTCAACGCTGCCTCCGAAGCTGACATGCAACACAGTGTCGACAAGTTCTCTGCTGCCTGTGACAACTTTGGCCTCACAATCAGCACAAAGAAGACTGAGGTGATGCACCAGCCAGCTCCAGGAAAGCCTTACGTTGAACCAAACATCTTCATCAACGGGCAGCGACTGAACGCGGTGGACGAGTTCACATACCTGGGCAGTACACTCTCTCGCACAGTTGTCATCGACGACGAGGTGAATGCCAGACTCGCCAAAGCCAGCGCTGCCTTCGGCAGACTCCATAAGAACGTTTGGAACAGGAGAGGCATCACCCTGGAGACGAAGCTCAAAGTATACAAGGCCATAGTTCTCACCACACTGCTCTGTGGATGTGAATCATGGACGGTCTACAAACGCCACGCCAAAAAGCTGAACCACTTCCACACCACCAGCCTCAGAAAACTTCTCGGCATAAAGTGGCAAGAGAAGATCCCTGACACAGGTGCTCACTCGTGCAAACTTGCCCAGCATCTACACCATCTTGATGCAGGCCCAGCTGCGCTGGGCAGGCCATGTAGTTCGCATGCCAGACCACCGGCTCCCCAAGAAACTGCTGTACGGCGAACTCCAACATGGCAAGCGCTCCCATGGAGGCCAAAAGAAGCGCTTCAAAGACACTCTGAAAGCTTCTCTGAAGGCCTTCAGCATCAGCCACGACACATGGGAGCTGAATGCAGTGGACAGACCAAAGTGGCGTTCAGCTGTCCACAAAGGCGCCAAATCCTGTGAGGCCAACAGAATCGCTGCAGCAGAGCAACGCAGACAGGCCAGGAAAAGCAGTGTCAGCAAGTCCCCGACAGCCACCACCATCCCATGTCCACACTGCGTCAGAACCTTCCGAGCGCGGATTGGCCTGACCAGTCATCTGCGCACCCACAGAGCCCAACCCACCCACCCCCAGGATGACTAGATGGTCCTCGTCGATCCCGACGGACGAACCACACATGTATATGTGCATGTTGGTGTGTGCATCATGCAAGAATTTAGGTTGCGCGTATCGCAGCACATTAGTTTAAAGCCTATACACAGACAGACAGACAGACACACACACACACACACACACACACACACACACACACACACACACACACACACACACACACACACACACTGCTTCGTACCACACCACACCACATCACACCACACCTCACAACACCACACCACACCACACCTCACAACACCACACATACATACATACACACAAGTTACTCACAGACATACACACACACATAGAGATACACACACACACACACACACACACACACACACACACATTTTCTCTCCTTCTCTGTGTATGAGGCTGTGAACTGCCTACTCTGAGAGTTTTTATATTTGCGGATATTTGTTTTCCTCTTGAAAACAGCAACAACAAACAAAACAAAACAAACAAATAAAAAATAACAAGAAAAGTTTCTAAGAACACAGGAAAAATACCTGTTAAACGCGTTTGGGAGAAACCAACATTATTTTCGGCACATTTTCTTGACACATTTTGTACAGTGCACCATAGGTGTTTCCTGACAACACGGGACAGACCGTTGTATTTAGGACGCTGTACCATCTTAGAAACGGGGGTAGGGGCTGAGGTTATTTCGGAACCCCTTTCTTCTTTTGGTCTTATTTTAAGCCATTCATCATTGTGAGCTGTTCAACTGCGCGCGCGCGCGCGTGTTCATGCGTGTGAGTGATAAGTATGTTCATATAGTACGTCTATTTGTTTAGCAATCAAGATTGAGAGGTTTAGATACTATTATTTGTATTATTGTATGGAATGATTATTATTTTCTGAATGCCATTGTTATTGTTGTTATTATTATTATCATTATTATTATTAATAGTAGTAGTAGTAGTAGCTTTTTTTCTTTTTTTTCTTTTTTAAAGTATTAGTACTATTTTGGTATGAAAACACCGTCATCATCATCAAAATTACGTTTTTTTTTCAGTTTCTTTTTCTTTTGTTTGTTATTAAGACTTCAACATAAACCTGACTCTAAAGTCTAGTGGTTAAAAAGACACCCAAACCGCTGAACTACACGGAGCACTTTACCAACGACTCACCACACCCTTCCTCACTCTTCCCCCGTCATCTCCCCCTAGCTCCCCCCAGCTCCCCCTTCTCCCTCTCCGCTATACACACCTATCCATCCCCGACCCCTCCAAACACAGTCACACAACCACCCCTCTAACATCACCTGTGTGGTTTGTTGGCACACATCACGGTGTGCAGTGGTTTTCTCCACGTGAACATGATTCTCCCATGAGACGACATGTAAGGGCCTCTTATTCCTTTTCTTCTCCAAAAAACACGCCTCGCTGATTTATGGTTTGCTTAGTCACAGGCGCTGGAAGTTTCTACGAAGAGTAATTTATTGAATTTATCCGTCCTGTGTAGCTTTTGTCAGAATCTCGGATTGTAGTTGTTTATTATTTGCCAGAAATCTGCTGTTATTTCGGAACCAGTTTATACTGGTCAGTTCTCTGTTTCAAGAATACGGTAATACGTGGCAAAGTAGTCAGCATTACCGGACTGATGGCCGAGAAGACGCAGGTTCGAACTCCACGAGAGGCATAATAGATAATGATATTGTCTGATTTATAGGCTCGTGACCGGCTCCTACAGAGTTAGCTCTATGGTTCACATGGGAACACTGGGACACACAGTCCACAGCCATCACCACAGGTGCAGTTCATAGAGTATTGCTTAATTTTCATGACCAGAACCGCAGGTGTCTGTGTATCGCGGGCCTGGTTGACGCCAAGATATATATGTTATGAAAGGGAGTGAAAGGTACAGCTTTGTCACGTAGTCCCAAACTTTGGACCCGCGGAGAAGCATCGTCACCACCCTTATCATCATCCTTCATTACTAATGTAATCAATCCAAAGTCTGTGGCCTGTTCTCATGGTGACGAATGTTTCGATCTCCACTCCCATTCCAAGCTTTGGTGAGGCCCTGTCAAAGTCTTCGGTGTGTGCTGATTCACAGGGACTGTGGTTGGAGGGACACTGTGGCGTCTGGCGACACGAATGTTGAACAGAACTCACCACCAGCATGGGAATGGAGAGGAAACCGAAACTGAGGTCACCATGAGAGCAGGACAAGAAGGAATACGGAATCTGGGGCTTTTGGGAGGGAGGGAGGGGGGGGGGGCTCACATGAGCCTGTGATAACCAGGATTCTGTGTCCTTGTGTCTCTGTATATATATTTATATTCATATGTGTATTTGCCTGTCCCTGGTCAACTTTGATAAACTGATTTTCTCCGGAAAGACTTTGACAATACCAGATTTGGATTGAACACAACGAAAAGAACTCTTTCCACTCGTTCCAGTTTTAGGTTGTAATATTGACGGTTGATGGTGAACGTTTTATGTCAGTATCCAGTTTATTTTGTTAAGTCTACGAATCCTCAAGTTTGCTTTGTTATCGGTTGTTTGGACAACTTTTGACCGGAGAATGGGACGCTCTCTTACCAAGAGCAAGACCTAAAAAGTAACTGTATGTCACAGGGGAGGGGAGAGAGGAAAGCTCGATTAACGTGCCTGTTCATGTTTATCAAGTGAGGGCTGTCTACGTTTATCGTGAACGTTTCTAATCATGTCATATTCAGTGCCAGGTGTTCACACACACACACACACACACACACACACACATTTACTCGTACTCTAAAGGATTGGTTCCCCTTTCGTACACATTCATCATTTTTAGTGTGAGGTAGATATATATGTGGGTGGTGCATGCTTTTTGTGCTTAGTCTTCTGATGACATTCTCATGGCATGTTTTGAAGCCGCAATGTTTCTTCTTGAGTAAGCATCCCTTGGGATTTAACTGGCTAATGCGGGAAGTAGGGAGAGAGAGAGAGAGAGAGGGGTGAGAGAGAGAGAGAGAGATGTGGAAGGAATAGACACACTGATACTGACACTGATTTTATTGCCATTGGCAAAGATACCCTTTTGGCAAGGGGGTTACAAAACATAGTGGCTATAATTTAAGCATTGACCAAAATTGTTTGGCTGAAATAGAAACACGTATCCAAAAGCAAACAATCAATAATGAACCAAGATATGCTCATCCACACTCACACACGCTGACGCACAACCACTCATACATTCACACTCATCTACACCAACATACATTTATCATCACGCACTCTCCTCCCCTACCACCCTCCCCATTGTAGCTTTCGAGACGACCATCTGGCTACTGACTAAATCAAGCAAACTTTAACCCCTTATTCCACACTACTGTCCACTGGTAACCGAGGGGAAAACTAAATACTGGTATTCTTTCTACGAAAATCGCTAGCTTCTGAAATGAATTTTGAGAAAGAAATAATTGCTTCACCACGTTCATTTGAGAGTATTGCTATAAGATCTCTTCTTTGTGCAGCCGGTTCACTGAATAATTTGTATCCTCTGCGAATATCTACATACGGTGGGCAGTCAAAAACAAAACGCATTTCGTCCTCAGTACTGTTTGTCCCTGCACACATTGAACACCTGTTATCGTTGGTTGCTTCTAACCATTTTCTATTAGCATTTTAGCCAAAGGTTCTGGTTCGGAATCTAGCGAGGTTGTATCTGTGCCACTTATATGTAACAATAACAGTTATTTCTCTTCCTCCAATGCACTTTCAAATGATAGGAACCAGACGTATTTATCATTTCCATCCATGCCAGCATGCCAGTTTTGTCTATAACAACATATTAAACGTCAAATAAAGGCAGTTTTAAAACACTGTGGTCAGTCTTGATAATGTTGTTGAAGTTGGAAATGGACTGGGTGTGTCTTAATTCATATGGCAAGGAGTGATTACTCCACTACCGTGTGAAATGAAAATTCGTTTGTTTCGTTTCGTTTCGTTTTACACACACACACACACACACACACACACACACACACACACACACACACACACACTCTCTCTCTCTCTCTCTCTCTCTCTGTCTCTCTGTATACCACACTATGTATGTATGAATTATGTGTGTGTGGAAGTGGGTGGGGAGTGTGGGGGGGTATGGTTTCTTTCTTCGCAAGGCGAGCTATTCGATTGACAAAATAAGATAGAAATCATTAAACAAACGAAGCGACGTTTCAGTATTGCTGTGTTTTGTCTACCAACAATAATAGCACAGCAACAGGAAAAAAATATCGAAACCTGTTAATTGCGAATCCTCTTCATCTCTCTCTTCTCTTCTCTCTCTCTCTCTCTCTGTGTTTGTGTGTTTGTGTGTGTGTGTGTGTGTGTGTTCTCGTTGATTTTACTTGTTGGCTCACTTGTGTATAAAAAAAAAAGATCCTGTGCCATTTTATGGCAATAAGGGCAGTGAATTCATACAGTGTGTTGAGGGCTCTGCATAGGAAGGCGGGGCCCAGTCCTCTCCTTCCTGCTGCTTTAAACTTTACCGGCCGAAGTAAAGTACTTGGGTGGAGTGAAGAAAATTGGAATAAAGTGCCTTTTCCAAGGACACTTTACCATACTGAAACCCGGCTTCGACTGTGGTCATTAGTGAACACTGGGTCAGAAGTCTAACAGATTCTGCCACAGTAGTGTCACCGTCAGTGTCATCGTCCGATTCAGTTGCTTCTGTCTGCTGGCATCATGAGTGTAGAAAAACCCCGAAAACCTCAACCATCTATTCAACACAGCCATTTCACCCACTCTAGGAAGACATTGTCAGGAATGGCCAGAGGGCAAAACTGAGGCGGAAGTGAAGCTACTCATAGAAGAAAACAGTAAAGAAGAGGACATCATCATATACACAGATGGCTCAGTCACCAAAGACCAATCCGGTTGGGGATTCACTGCGAAACAAAATGGAAAAACAGTTAGGGAAGAGAATGCTGCCTACAAAGTCACAACCTCCAGCCTAACGATGGAAGTTGAAGCTGTGACACATGCCCTCCAGTGGCTATCGTCCATCCTTACGCCCGGAAACCAACATTCCATGATTCTAACAGACTCAATGAACCTCATACAGAAAATTGAAAACGGAATGGGAAGCCCAGAGTGGCATAATTCTTTCTGTTTTTACATTAAGAATACTAGTTATTACCTGCAGTGTGTGGATGTATGTATGAAACGATGTATGTGATATTTTTTACATTTGTATCTTCGTAATATTTGTTGGGGCTGTTGTTGGCTTTTACAGTTATGGTCCCCATGTTGTTTACTTGTCTATGTTGTGATAATGCACCTGACCAAATTTCTCCAGTTGGAGATAATAAAGTTATTCTTATCTTATCTTATCTTATCTTATCTTATAAGGCAATGCGCAACTTTCAGATTAAAAAACACATGGTCATACTGCCCGGGACATGCAGGTGTTAATGCTACGTTCACACTAGGCTGTAACCACGATCTAACCAAATGGTTACATCGCTCTCTAACTCATTGGAACCACGAATTTTTGGTTGCAGTGGGTTCCCATCGGTTAGACGATTTTTCGGGAAGACCCGATTTTTGGTTAGATAGGTGGTTAGATGGCCCCCAAAAATATGACTCGGGAGATAAAAATTTTTCGAGGTTACATCGCCCGATCAAGTTATAAACGGTTACAAAGGCATTCACACTAGTCCCCGTCGGTTCCAGTGAGTTAGAGCAGAAAATAGAGGCGGAGCCGAGTTTGAAAAAAACTCCGACGTCAAAACAAAATAGCATGCCTTGCACGCACGCTGCGTGCGGTATGCAAATTGTCTGGCCCGACACATCTAACCGACTGCAAGTGATTGCAACCTTCTTTGCATGGTTGGGGTCAGTTATAGTGAGTTACATCGACGCGTGTTGTAACTTGATCAGTTACAGTGTGAATGTATTTAAGCTGGCTGACTGTCATTTTTTTCGTTCTTCTTGCTGCGTCTACACGAATCCACGACACACGAGACTGATTTTTCGACATGTCGTCTTCTGACTCTGATGTTGCTGCTTCCGACCTGTCCCTGGCTGCACGTGAGCAGGATGAGTGACTACAGGAGCCCCCATCCACCCCACCTGCCTGTGAGACTACCGCCGGTGCTGGCAAGGGCAAAGGCAAGGGGAAGGGCAAGAGAGGCAAGAAGGCAGTGGAGGCTGGTGGAGATGCACAACCTCAAGACCCCCCACCTCATGGAAACCCACGGGAACCACAGAAAACAAAAGTATACCCCAATCTGTACATGACGCCTCAGCCACAGCACCCCTGTAACTTGGCTTGCAACTTGTTCAAGTTAGAACGAAGTTACAACGGTAGTTAGATGCCACCAGTCTAACTTCAGCGCAAAACAAAACCCAGCCAGCGAGCGAGAACTGCTGCTCTCAGTCAAAAAACGCGCGGGAAAAGGGGCGGAGCCTAATAGTTGGACAGTGGTCAGACGCTTTCCGTTCACACATGCTGTATGAAAAATCTAGAGTTTGTCTCATGGTAGTTACATCCCTCAATGTAACCATTTGGTTAGATCGTGGTTACAGCCTAGTGTGAACGTACCCTAGGGAAATGAGCGAGCTGACAGACTTGCTGGTAACGCAACACCAACGAGCGGCCTACATCTAGGAAAATCGGAAATCCTCAGAAAAGTCAAAGAATATCAAAAAGAACAGGTACAAGGCCATCACACCATCGATCGCCTCAAAGAAATAAAAGCAGAGAGAGGGAGTGGCCGTAAGTCTAACACGAAAGGTAGAGCACGATGCTTTGCAAATCAAACAAATATCGGCATCATTTCCAAACCAACATTTCGCAAATTTCTTCAAAACGGAACAGAGTCTCTGTGGGCTTTTCCAAATACAATAGACTGAGCAACACACTAGACGCCACGTTCTTGGCATCAAAGATCTTTTCCCATCCCTCTTGCGGCCAATCAGTGGCAGCCTCTGTGCGTGTGTGTATGTGTGTGTTTGTGTGCATGTGTGGATCTGTATTTTTGAGTGCGTTTGTGCATGCGCGAGAGTGTAAGTGTACACAAGTACAAGTGTCAGTAGAGTTCTGTGCACATGCGTGCGTGCGTGCGTGCGTGTGTGTGTGTGTGTGTGTGTGTGAGGTGGGGGTGCGGGGGGAGGTGGGGTAGAGGATGAGGTATGTGAGTGTATGCATGCCTACACTGTGGGAGCAACAGGATATTGGAACGTATATATATATATATATATATCTGTGTGTGGAGATATGGGCATATGTGTGTGTGCTTGTACAAGTAAGTGTTCATCTGTGTGTGTGTGTGTGTGTGTGTGTGTGCCGTGGAAGCTGCGATACGTAGACTAGAAATGAGTGGGTGGAGGAGGGGGGTAGAGGAGGTGCAGGGTAATGTGTGTGTGTGTGTGTGTGTTGGAGCTCATGTACGTTTATATGTATTTAACTGTGCTTTCATATCTGTGAAACTGCATGTTCCGTGCATATCTGTTATGCATGTGTGGGTGTATATGTAAATGTGTGTTTTCATGTTTTACATCTATTTGCTTATTTATCATCATTGTTATCTCATTTATTTATTTATTTATTTATTTATTATTGTTATTGATTTATTATTATTATTATTATTACTACTACCTTTTTTTAACATTATAGTTATTATTTTTTTATTTTTTTATTTGTGTAAGCTTATCTATTATTTATTCACCTTTTTTTTCCTGAAGGCCTGACTAGGCGCGTTGGGTTACGCTGCTGGTCAGGCATCTGCTTGGCAGATGTGGTGTAGCGTATATGGATATGTCCGAACGCAGTGACGCCTCCTTGAGCTACTGAAACTGAAACTGAACTGAGTGTAGGCAGCTGTACCTGTGTCAGTGCCAGTCGTCTTGTCACGGGGAAGAGGTTAATCTTTCTGCCAGACAATAGTTTGCTGTAGGCGCCATGTTCCATGTCAGACTCACCAGAAGCACATTGTTGAGGACGGATACAGTGTCTTGGATAGGGCACATGGGGGTGGGATATGTCTTTATATGAAAACGGCTTGTCAAAGATCGTCGTTCCTTTTGCATGTTTACCGTTACTGTTATCAATTGAGGAAGGTGGCAGAATGGTTAAGACGCTCAGCTGCCAATACAGAGAGTCCGTGAGGGTGTGGGTTCGAATCCCGCTCTCGCCCTTTCTCCTAAGTTTGACTGGAAAATCAAACTGAGCGTCTAGTCTTTCGGATGAGACGATAAACCGAGGTCCCGTGTGCAGCACGCACTTGGCGCACTGAAAAAGAACCCATGGCAACGAGAGTGTTGTCCTCTGGCGAAATTACGTAAAATGAAATCCACTTTCATAGGTACACAAATATATGTAAGCATGCACTCAAAGCCTGACTAAGCGCGTTGGGTTATGCTGCTGGTCAGGCATTTGCTCAACAGATGTGGTGTAGCGTGTATGGATTTGTCCGAACGCAGTGACGCCTCCTTGAGAAAGTGAAACTGAAACTATCAATTGAGGACTGGGGACGCTGAAACGTTGAGATATGAAGGTCCCGGTGTGAGGCAAATGGAAGCGCTATCATTTGTGATACGGAAAAAAACCCAACTCAGCCAGTCTTAAATGGCCCAGAAGGAAAACCTCCTGACTATAACTGACGTGGTGCCCTCTCACAGGGTAAAACTGAAAGGTTTTGTGAGACTTATCATGTAAGCAGAAACTTGACCCCAGTTCTCTCTTATAAGGCACGAGGAAATAACTACAGGTCCACGAAAGTGGGCATCAAACCCACGAGACTAGTTAATTTATCATTCTGAAAGCCAGGATATCATGTTTGAAGACTGGCCCAGTAGGTCGCTTCATCGCATACTCACCGTAAATGTTTGCTCGCGCCCTCCATTGGATAGAAATGCAAACTAAGGCCAAAGAACGCAAGTCTCGTTTAACCTTTCAATTAAACTTAAGCGTTTGGTATATTAGCGTTTTGTGTCATCGTTAGGATGAAGGTGGCAGAATGGTTGAAATGCTCGTCAGCCAGTTCAGAGTCCGTGAGGGTCTGGGATCGAATTCCGCTTGAACACTTTCTCCCAAGTTTGACTGGAAAATCGAACTGAGCGTCTAGTCGTTCGGATGAGACGATAAATCGAGGTCCCGTGCGCAGCACACATTTGGCGCACTGAAAAAGAACCCATGACAACGGGAGTGTTTTTCTCTGGCAAAATTCTGTAGCAGAAATCCTCTCGGATAGGTACACAGACACACACACACACACAACACACACGCACACACATATATATATATGCGTGTACTCAAGGCCTGACTAAGCGCGGTGGGTTATGGTGTTAGTCAGGCATCTGCCTAGCAGATACAGTGCAGCGTATATGGATTTGTCCGAGCGCAGTGAACGCTTGAGAAACTGAAATTGGTATCATATACTGTACCATGTCAAACTGACGCAAATTAGGCCTGTCGGTTTGCTCTGTTTGGCCAAAATTCGCGCGGAAACTTAAGCGTTTGAGTAGCCGAAGTAGCGTTTGGTTAAGCGGCGGATTTGATAACTATATAGATAGAAAAGAAATTCTGGACAGACCGCTCAGAATGACAATGACGACGTGTTTGTTGCACCCCCCACCCACCCCCCGTTTTCTTTTCTCCATTTCTCACCATTCCATCGACTTCCTGATGCAGTCTTTCTCCCCCACCCCCACCCCATCTCGCTGCCCGCTTCGTCCCCCACCGTGTGTCAGGCATGGTACACAAGAAGACGTCATGAGTCCCAAGTGTTTGCCCTCACAGGTATCTCCAGAGCAGCCGTTAACACTCCACTGCTGCCTCTAGCTCACTCTATAGGGGACTATTCACGCACAGTGATTGCAACCTTTGGTAATGTGTGTGTGTGTGTGTGCGTGTGTGTGTGTGTGTGTGTGTGTGTGTGTATCATAACCCAACCTGAACAATAGGAACACTAGACCGGAGGAGATAGCGGAGTGGGATGGGTGTTGGTGTGAACTGAATGCAGACAGTGGGGCATTGCGCAGTGGAGAGCATCAAACGGTCAGTTATTACCCGATTAAACATCTTTTTCTTTTTTCTCATCCTCGCTCTCTTGAATAGTGTGTGCATGCTCATTAAAAGTTACAAAGGTGCTGTTTCGATACAAAACAAAGAAACAAAAAACGTATGAAGAGGTGATGCTAGTTTTTGCAATAACAAATCGATGCTCGTGTGTGCTCATTTGGGCACTGCCTGCTTTCCCCTCAGCGTGCAGACTGGGAATAGAGGATCTCTCGGTGTGCAGACAGGGAATAGAGGATCTCTCAGCTTGCTGACAGGGGATAGAGGATCTCTCAGCGTGCAGACAGGGGATAGAGGATCTCTCAGCGTGCAGACAGGAAATAGAGGATCTCTCGGCGTGCTGACAGAGAAGAGAGTGATCTCTCGACGTGCACACAAGGAACAGAGGATCTCTCGGCGTGCAGACAGGGAAGATGGATCTCTCGGCGTGCTGACAGGGAATAGAGCATCTCTCGGCATGCTGACAGGGAATAGAGGATCTCTCGGTGTGCTGACAGGGAATAGAGGATCTCTCGGTGTGCTGACAGGGAATAGAGGATCTCTCGGCATGCTGACAGGGAACAGAGGATCTCTCGGTGTGCTGACAGGGAACAGAGGATCTCTCGGCGTGCTGACAGGGAATAGAGGATCTCTCGGTGTGCTGGCAGGGAATAGAGGTTATCTCGGCGTGCTGACAGGGAAGAGGGATCTCTCGGCGTGCTGACAGGGAATAGATGATCTCTCGGTGTGCTGACAGGGAATAGAGGATCTCTCGGTGTGCTGGCAGGGAATAGAGGTTATCTCGGCGTGCTGACAGGGAAGAGGGATCTCTCGGCGTGCTGACAGGGAATAGAGGATCTCTCGGTGTGCTGACAGGGAATAGAGGATCTCTCGGCGTGCTGACAGGGAAGAGGGATCTCTCGGCGTGCTGACAGGGAATAGAGGATCTCTCGGTGTGCTGACAGGGAAGAGGGATCTCTCGGGATGCTGACAAGGAAGAGGGATCTCTTAGGGCCAAGTTGTACAGGTCACCACCACCAAAGCCTGACAGCCACTGGCCGCTGACCATCACGTTGTCTTGAAGAGTTTCCTCTTCACTCCATTATACTGGGTCACAAAAGAAATAGGTAAATGACTGAATGAATCTGATAATTGCAACAATTAAAAAAAAAAAAAATCGTAATGATGGTGATGATGCTGTTGACAGTAATTAGAGTATAAACAGGACATCAAAAGTACTCAGTGTTTCGATGTTGGTTTTGTTACCTACCTCAGGTGATATGGTTGACGTGGATTACCTGCCACCCCCAAAGCAGTATTGACCCGCCCCACCCCCCCACCCCCACCTGTTTCAGTATTCTGATGAAAAAAAAGAAGAAAAAAAGTGAGCTGCCGGGCAGACACAGACAGCGAGGAATGTGCTATGTGCCTTGTTGCCAACTGGAGCTGGGGAGAAGGGGTGGAGAATGGGGGGTTGGGAGCCCAGGGGAGTCGCCGTGCAGTGCTGCACACTTGTTGATATCAACGCCAGCCGCTCCTTGGCTGGGGACTTGTACATCGTGCATGGGGTGTGTGTGTGTGTGTGTGTTCTTCAAAAGTGGTATTAGATTGTGTGTGCGTATAGTTCGTCAAAATTCGATTGTATGTGTGTGAGTGTATGCGCGCGCGTGCGCGCGTTAGAGTGGAAAGGGTTCGGAGAGAACGAGAGTTGAGACAATTATGAAGAGGATGTTTTACCTCTACATTTAAATACAACACAGACTTTCGTGTAGCTATAATGTATTTATCTATGTATTTTCATATAATGAAATATGTGTTGCATTCTAATGTTTCATGATTTGTGGTCATAGTGAATGTTACAGTAGACATGCTTAACTAATTTTTGTATCAGAAAATAAAACTCACCTTCAAAACGGTTTTTAAACACCAAAATATTAGGTTCCTTGAAAACCATTGCTGAGCCGCGTGTAATAAGTGGCCGATTGAAGGAGACTACGAACATTGTAATGCAAATTTGTAAATTTCATTGTATTTATTTTTGTTTGTTATATTAGACTTTTATGCAGTTTGTCATGTGAAGATACTATAGTAATTTATGGTGATATGACAGTAAAGTGTAATTAACTTCCTGTTTTTTTCCGAATTTAATGGGTAAGGAGTCGTACTGGGCGCGTGCACACAGTTTATATGTTGGTGTGTGTGTGTGTGTGTGTGTGTTCGTGGTCATTGATTTTCTGACGAACCAAAAAAGAAACGAACCAAGTGATCGTGCCTAAGTGACACTTTATAAAAAAACAACAACAATAACTAAGATATGGAGAGGCGAGGACAGATGGTGGCGGGTGGGTGGCAGGAGAGGGGGCAGAGAAAGAGTGTGGAGATACTCTACTTCGTGAACAGCGATGCTCTGTGCATGTTTCGATAGGTAGAGATATGTATGCCTTTCTGGTATCTGGGCATGTATGAACATTCAACATTTACTGAAAGCAAACGTACTGACATTGATTTGAAAACATATTGACAAGGCCAGATAGTGGATTTCGCGATTGCTATACAGCCTTTTACAAGAACAGAGATAAGCACAAATGTGGTGCTATCGTTCTGACAAGAAATTATTTTGTTCAGTACGCTACCTTATTCGGAGAAGAGAGATTTAAGTGTAAAATTGACTGTTGTGTATTATAAATCACATTGAAAACCACAACCTTTTTCACCACCTGCGTTTTCGGTTTCGTTTTTATATTTTTAAACCAGCAGGAATCACACATGGGCCATGATTAATTTGGATGGCAGTTTCTGATAATTAATGTTTGAGACGTTATATTGGTGTGATTTTGTTTCACACGCAAACACATACACACGCACACTTGCGCGCGCGCGCAGAGAGAGAGAGAGAGAGAGAGAGAGAGAGAGATATGTCATCAGTATGTTCCAGGGAAAGCAAAACAAGCGGATGACGAAAGCCACATTGTTGTCACTATCAAATATTCCTTGTGACCCCGGTACACTTGGTAATAAAGACATGTTTTATTATATTCTAAATCCACGTAAAATTGCAACGAATATTACAATGACTACTTCCATCACCAATATATTATTTGTTTAACTGCTATTGTCGCCATCATGAGAAACAGTAACAACAGATTCACTGTGAGGCATATAAAGATTAACGCCCTCATTGTTATGCCAACAGTCGTTTCTATATAATTATGTGTCATTTATGGTTGGTAAGATTGAAGATAGATTTATGGAGAACTTATTTGAAAATAGGTAGATAACTGCCTGTTTGTACGTGTGTAGGGGGTGAGCTCCACATCGAGAGAGAGAGAAAGAGAGAGATTAAACAAGTATTTGTTACTCTAAGGAAGAGAAAACCATTCACTTTCAAACCGTTGCTGTTTGTTTTCCCATCATGTAGCATACAGGGTTCAGCGTTAACAGCGATGGTTTGGAATTGGGACATCCCCATGTTCCCTCAGTTCTGTATTCCACCAAATTTACGTTTTCTGGATCTGTGTTCTTTCGTGTCAGTGTTCTTTCAGGTCTACTCTGTGTGTGTGTGTGTGTGTGCGCGCGCACACACACACACAATGTGTGGGAATATCGACCTGGGGAAACTTAGACATGCTCCCGTTCAGAATTGTGTGCCTTTGCTTTCCCAAGGCTGACACAGAGTACAGTACATGTTCAAGGTTCGTCGGATCTTACTCTGTGCCTCATTATCCCCACCACGTCTCTCTGTCTTCCACACCCCCTTTCTCTCTCTCTCCTCTCTGTCTGTCTCTTTCTGTGCCTCATTATTTTCATAAGAGCTAATTCAGCACTGACTCGATTGAAGTTGTGTCTTTGTTTCGAGGAGCACCGCACCTGTTTACCGCCTTGTAGTTTGTAATTTCCACACGTGGCTTGGACGAGCGGGTATGCTGCGTGTGTTTTTAAAATCCGTTCTTTTAACGTTGGTTTTCTACAAGGTCACGAAGTTAACAGTTTTAGAGAGAGAGAGAGAGAGAGTGAGTGAGCGTGTGTGTGAGTGTGTGTGTGTGTGTGTGTGTGTGTGCGCGCGCGCGCGCGCGTGCGTACAGTATATGTATGTGTGTGTGTATGTATGTGTGTGTCTGTCTGTCTGTGTGTGCGCGAGATCACAGTGCGCTTGTATAGTAAGCGTATACTTTAGTGCGTGTGTGCACCGAGAGAGAGAGAGAGAGAGGGACAGATGGAAAGGGAAGGGAAGTGAAAGGAAGTTCTGGAACACATTTAGTTCCAACGGGTGTTTTTCACCGCGACGGGTAAGTGCTTCGGCCACGTTTCTTCCTGCTGACAGAGTTGTGTGGAAATGATCTGCACGTGCAGCCTGCAGACAGACACGTCAGGCACACACGCGCCTTCATTTCGGGGTCTTCCGACACGCGCCACCTCTACAACCTCATACCAGCCGACTTCCTCCTGAGCGCTTCCGTTGTCAGGGAACACCAAACTGCTTCCACCTGTTATCTGTGGCCCGGTTTTATTGTTAAAATGTTATTAGAACCAACCAACCAACCAACCAAACAAAGACTGACGGACTGAATGGTAGATGAAAACGAGACTAGGAAGTTTTGTTCTTTATTTGTTGAAGATTTCACACACACACACACACACATCCATTCACGCACGCACTCAGACATACAGAGACGCACACAGAGACACGTTGATACACACTGACATACACACACACACACACACACACACACACACACACACACACAGATGTGCGCATTTTTGTGTGTGTGTATGTTCATGAATTATTGTTAGCATTTTATATCTGTGTAGGGTTATGAATGGAAGTTGTCATTTAGTGGTTAAATGCATGTTTTGAATACTGATTTTTTACATTGTACAGCGCAGTTGAGCATGTTTTACATGAAAGACGCATTATATTATTATTACTCTTTTTTTTCTTTGTTTTCCTTTTTAGTTATTTCTTTGTATCGCGGGGGCGTCTTTCACTGTTGTGAACAACACCCATGGACTTCCTTTATTTATGCGCTAGAAAATGAATCAGTTCTGTAGCTCAATTGTTCTCGTGCATACAATGGATAAGGTGCCATTTGCGGCCCATGAGATGGGGACAAGACAGGGCGAGCTGGCATTTGCCACAATTGTGTTGTATTATATTCTGAGCTATTACAATGTGAGGTGTTGTGTGAGGCATTATATTGTGTGGTGTTGTATTGCACGGTATTGTTGTCACAGCGGATTTCCCTGTGTGAAAATCGGGATGCTCTCGCTATAGGGAGTGCGTGTCCTCAGCGCAGCGCCACTCCCCCACCTTTTATTTATTATCGTTTTTCTAATCTGGAAGTGTATTTGTCATACAATCAAGGTTGATTTTTACTACAACCGTTTGCCTGCTGACAGCTTTCTTTTTGTCGTTGGTTCTTTTTCGTGCGTTGAAAGGGACTGGGAGTACAAACTGCCGCTCATTGCTGGAACCGAACCTGTGGACACTCGCTTCATGATCGGCAGGCGCTGTACTACCGGCCTACATAATCGTGGCCTCACGCCGTGTAGTGTGTGCTGGACGATCGACCCCCGAAAATCTGAGTCTTGAAGTTGAATTGCCGTTAAGGAAAAGGAATTTGTAACGGGATAGTTGGAGGGAAACCATAGAAGCACACACTGAGAAAGGTGTCATTTGAAGGTTCTGAGAGGTCATGCTTGTTAGGGAGGGCTACCTCTTTCTTGTCACACGTTTTCAAGCTCTGGGTTTCGTTCTGACAGAATAGTTGACTGTGTGGGTGAGGAAAGAAAGGCTGGGGTGGGGGCAAAGGAATGGGGGTGGGAGTGGGGGGAAGGCGTGGCTCATGCTTGTTGATAAGGTCTACGTCATCTCAGTTCTGATTGTTATCGTATGACCTGCCACGTTCGATTATATTAAAACTTTTCCCGAAAAAATGTGAAAGTAGATTGTGTTTTGGCTGCGTCTGATAAGTCAGGCTGCTTTGTCTCTCCTTGTTTCTCTGTCTCGCTTCCTCTTTGTCTGTTTGTCTCCCTTTCTCCGTCTCTCCCTCTCTCTTAATCTGTTTTAGCCATGCAGTGTTGTAAATGACTATTCATGTTCCCAAATGAAATCAAATTATGGTGCTTAGAGCCTCGCCGACCACCATGATTTACGCAATGTGCTGTTTTGATGAAATATGTACTTTTTGGCTCACATGTGTGTTTAAACATAACGTGAATCTATGAAATAACAAGATGTTTCGCGCGCGCGCGCGCGCGCGCGCGCGCGTGTGTGTGTGTGTGTAGCATGCACGTGCGATTGTTCGTGATGATTTATTGAAAGGAAGCGAATGCGTCCGTTAAATTTTATTAAGAAGGATTTGTGCATTGTGCTAATCACGTAGTGCATTATGTCCGTCCACAATTGACCATCAGAACCAGTAGATCTTTCATTTTGCCGAGAACGTTGCCATAGAAGCGCAGATAAATTTGCTTGAAATACGCATGTCGAAGAGTTTTTTGTTTTTGTTTTCCTGGTGTCAGTTTCCGGTCGTTTAAAAAAATTCCAAAATCATTTTGAGAGGTAAATCGCAGCATGCGTTTTCACGGATTCTGACAAGGAGCTGACATTTTCCGGCGTTCATGTCGAAAATATTCAGCAAAGAGAGGTTCGAACTGGCTTGAATATTTCAGTCAGTCACTTTAGAGGTGTACACACCTCAGGTTACTTTGACAAAAGTCACGGAGAAGATATGATCGAAATTCATGTAAGATCTTCCCAACATAATTTGACGAAAAAGAGGGACTTTTTCGGAGTGATTATCGTATACATTATAGCCGAATGTGATGATTTCTTTGGAAAGTTTTTGACAGATCTATATTATTATCGTAAAACAATCAAATGCCGATCGACGGATGCGAGATGCTGAACATAAAATTGTTCTATGTCCAGCAAGCAACATTCGGTTCGACAAACACTCTTTCTTGTGGTGAGCTCCGGCGTTTTCCGTTTGTTTTTGTTCAACAGAAACCACACGTGCACCATGCATACTTTGTCTCTTGTTTCTTTTCTTCTTCTTTCTTGTTCTTCTCTCTTTATCATGTTTTATTTTATTCTTCTGTTGTTGTTTTTTTCACCCCTTTTCTAAAAAAACAAAAAGAAAACATTTTTGCTTACTCTATCATCCTCACAAACCGTTCATTCACTTGAGTGAAATTTTTCGCTGTTTCTATCAGTCTCCCTCTCACCCCTGCCTCTCTTTTTGTGTCCTTGCCTCCTTATTTCTGTCTTTTCCCATCTGTCTCGCTGTCTGCCTGCCTCTCTTTCGCACACTCCCACCGTCTCCCTGTCTTTCAGTGTCTATTTCACATACATCAACCCACCTCCAATCCCTAACCTCACCCCACTACATACACTGAAGAGAGACAGACAGGCAAACAGAGATTTTATTTATTTTATTTTTTAAGCGTGTTGAAATGGAACCCCACATAGATGATCAGTTTTCACAATACAGACGACGTAGACTGCTCGAGGCGAATTGGTCGCATGGTAAAAACAAATGTTCATGAAAAGGTATGACATGGGAACATTGTTAAACGGGCGTGATGGCATAGTGGTTATCTCAGTCTGAAGGGTCCTGGGTTTGAATTCCATTTACCCCTGGTGGAGTAATGGTGGATATTTTCTCCTATCTCTCTGGTCAGTATACATAGGTGCAGACCTGGTTGTGCCTGATCTCATCTCCTTCCTGTGTATACACACATGCAGGATATCAGACGCGCACGCTGTTGATCCCGTAATACGTGTCAGGATCCGACGAGTCATGGAAAAACGAACATACCCGTCATGCACTCTCCCCGAAATCGAAGTATGGCTGCCTATACATAGCCTGCATAACGGTAATACACGTAAAATTTCGCCCGAGATAGGAGTGAACATGAGAGCTGCAGCAAACGAACACCAAAGAAGTATATTCTGTATTTTCTCAGTAAGGGATGCCCCATCACATGTGCAGAAAGACACCGATGTACAAGTTTGGGAAGAGTGAGTCATGAACTACTAGGATGCTGTTTCCCGAGAATCAGGGTGAGTCCTCTGCCACACCAGGGAACGATACACGTCATGGTGAAGATTTCTTGCACGCCTACTTCATGGGCCGGGTATAGCACTTCGTCCGTGTAGTGTATGTCGGTACTTATTCAACAACATAGAGTCTAGCTGAGTGCGGTACTCCGCTCTGGGTGTAGACTCACCGCGCTTTACAATAAAACGGTAAAAGATATGTGGCCTCATGGCGACCTTAACATCGTTATACCTGCGTTGAAACTGCGACAGACGAACCCGGGTGTGGCTGTGTATAGGTGACTCGGAATGAGTGGTGTGGGAGTGATGCCACTGAAACTACGATGCACATGATGGGGTAGCGAACACACACACACACACACACACACACACACACACACACACACACACACACACACATACACACGAAAGAATGATGATAACTATATGATGGGCAAAAGAGACAAAATAAATATCACACGGTAAAGTGACTAGTTTGTCCGTACTCTCGCCAAGCAAACCTCCGAAAGCTGGAAAACAGGATTGATACCCAGCATACATAGGCATCAGGCATGATCTTTCGTCACTCACATTTCACATGATAAATAATGACCACACACGTAAACACCAAGTAAAAACTGTGGTCAATAAAGATACACTGAAAAAGTCGAGTCAAAGCTAGTCCGGAAGTGATTAAAGTGGATCTGTGTGCGTTAAAAGAAGGGAGAAAGAAAGAAAAGGGCTGTGGGTGATGGGGATAAGTTGGGTTGTGTGGTTGAAACAGGTGTGGTTTAATTGCTTTCTTGGACGTTGTTACCCATTAAATGTGGCGAAGTTGGTGATGTGTTCCTCTGTATTAAGGCGGTGTAGGAAAAGGTTTTTGTTCTGGTTAGTAGTTTGCAGAGAGAGAGGTCACATGCACCCACACCACACACACGCACGCGCATGCGCGCGCGCACACACACACACTCTAGTACATACGGACAAACACATGAATACACACCCCCGCATGCAACCGCATGGGCACCCACCCACACAGATATACACAAATATGTGCGTGCGCGCGTGTGTATATGTGTGTGCGCTCGCGCGCACATATTTGTGTAGATCTGTGTGGGTGGGTGCCCATATAGTTGCATACGGGTGTGTGTATACATGTGTTTGTCTGTGTGTACTAGAGTGTGTGTGTACATGTGACCTCTCTATGCAAACTACAAACCAGAACAAATTTTTTTTTCCTTCACCGCCCCAATACACATACACATACACGCGCGCACGCACACAAGCACAACTCATTTTCACACATAACATACTTGCCTGACAAGCAAGAGAGGGTCCAGAAACAGTGAGTTACAGAAAAGAAGAATTTTTTTTTTCTCTCTCTCTGTATGTGAGCGCGCGCGCCTTTTTGAAGCGGCATAACCGTGTCAAGACTTTACCATGTTTATGCAACTGTCATCAGTAAGATTTATGCGGGGCCTAAATTTGATATTGTGTTGGGATTTAAATGGGTGGTGCATTGTGTCTGACCAATTGAAGATGTGTACGCCAGTCAGCCTGTATGTTCGTGCTGTCTGTCGGTCATACTTGTGTTATACGAGGAATATTGTTGGGGACGATTTATTTGTCTAAAAAATAAAACAAAACTGCAGGCATATTCGGAATATGGTTTACAGTTTTATTAATTTTGATATACAATGTATAAAAAAACCAGAACAAACAAAACTTCACTCCTCCGCCCACAACCCCCACTCCCTAAAATATCCCTAAGATGGATCTGACTTGGGTGTAATTTCAGAGTTGTGCGTCTTCTCAGTAATCATATTTTCAGAGCAATATTCACATTGCGAGAAGCAGCAGAACGTTCTTGGGAAGATACGGGAAGCTGCTTGGATAGGTATAGTCGTAGAGATAAGACATTACCGTGTTGAAATCTATCAGATATTTTATCACACTTCCT
The DNA here is from genome assembly GCF_041734735.1 of Babylonia areolata. Lineage (NCBI taxonomy): Eukaryota > Metazoa > Mollusca > Gastropoda > Neogastropoda > Buccinidae > Babylonia > Babylonia areolata. The sequence continues at coordinate 13,390,829 of NC_134908.1, forward strand.
TCATTCCAGGGAGAATATTGGTTTCAGCACACACACACACACACACACACACACACGCGCGCGCGCGCGCGCGCACAACTCATTCATACAACATACTTGCCTGACAAGCAACCACATGTACACAGACACCCACACACACTTATATTACTCACAGTTCAAATTATTAATAAAAACGGAACGCCAGACATCTGAGGCATGTCCATACAATTCCTGAAGTCACGGGGCATTTCCGGACGTGGCCATATAAAAGTCTTTCGTCATTCACGCTCAACACTGAAACAGAGACACCCACCGACCGGGAGGACTGATGGTGTGGGTGTTGGTTTGTGGCACTGTGTGAAGGCACTGTCTGGAGGTAGAGGCAGCCCAAGCTGTGGCCCGAATTCCCATGGTCGTTGTAAAAATGGAGAGCGTCGGTAGCAGGTGAGAAGCAAAACTACTTTAAAAACGAACTTTGTGGGCGGGAACAGGAATATCAGTTATACACAAACCGATGCAAAGCAATTTGACGCGTTTCGACATTTATGTCCTTGTTTTCTTCTAACTCGTTTTTCGTCTATTAATTTATTTATATTTCCCCTGATTGTAGTTTGAGTTTGATTCTTTTCCTGTGTCCATGTTTTCTTTTTGTCAACTTTTTGATAGATTTATTTATTATCATTTTTTAAAATTTCAACGCGTTTATACATATTTTTTATGCCGAATGGCTGGGTGGGAAAACGCTTGTCTCATTTCCAAGGTTACACACATTTCACAAACCACACCACACCACACCACACCGCCAAATCATACCACACCACACCTGCCCACACCACACCACACCACACCGCCTAAACACTACACCACACCACACCACACCACACCGCACCACACCGCCTAAACACTACACCACACCACACCACACCACACCGCCAAATCACACCACATCACACCCTACACCACACCACACCACACCACCAAAACACTACACCACACCACACCACACCACACCACACCGCCTAATCACACCACATCACACCCTACACCACACCACACCGCCAAAACACTACACCACACCACACCACACCACACCACACCACACTGCCAAATCACACCCTACACCACACCACACCACACCGCCAAAACACTACACCACACCACACCACCCCACCACACCAAATCACACCACACCACACCACACCTGCCCACACCACACCTCACCACACCACACCACACCACACCACGCCACACCGCCAAATCACACCACACTACGCCACGCAACGCCTCACCACACCTGCCCACACCACACCACACCTGCCCACACCACACTTCACCACACCACACCACACCTGCCCACACCACACCTGACCACACCACACCTCACCGCACCACACCACACCTCACCACGCCACGCCACGCCACGCCACGCCACGCCACCAAATCACAACACACCATCAAATCACACTACACCACACCAAACTACACCGGATCACACCACACTTACCAACACCACATCACGGAATCATGGCACACCATCAAATCACACCACACCTGCCCACACCACACCACCATATCATACCACACCTGCTCACACCACACCTGCCCACACCACACCATCAAATCACACCACACCTGCCCATACCACACCATCATATCACACCACACCTGCCCACACCACACCATCAGATCATACCACACCTGCTCACACCACACCTGCCCACACCACACCATCAGATCACACCACACCTGCCCATACCACACCATCATATCACACCACACCTGCCCACACCACACCATCATATCACACCACACCTGCCCATACCACACCATCATATCACACCACACCTGCCCACACCACACCATCAGATCACACCACACCTGCCCACACCACACCATCAGATCACACCACACCTGCCCACACCACACCTGCCCATACCACACCATCATATCATACCACACCTGCCCATACCACGCCACGCCACGCCACGCCACGCCACGCCACCAAATCACAACACACCATCAAATCACACTACACCACACCAAACTACACCGGATCACACCACACTTACCAACACCACATCACGGAATCATGGCACACCATCAAATCACACCACACCTGCCCACACCACACCATCATATCATACCACACCTGCCCATACCACACCATCATATCACACCACACCTGCCCACACCACACCATCAGATCACACCACACCTGCCCACACCACACCATCAGATCACACCACACCTGCCCACACCACACCATCATATCACACCACACCTGCCTACACCACACCATCATATCATACCACACCTGCCCACACCACACCATCATATCACACCACACCTGCCCACACCACACCATCATATCATACCACACCTGCCCACAGCACACCATCATATCACACCACACCTGCCCACACCACACCATCAGATCACACCACACCTGCCCACACCACACCATCAGATCACACCACACCTGCCCACACCACACCTGCCCATACCACACCATCATATCATACCACACCTGCCCATACCACACCATCATATCACACCACACCTGCCCATACCACACCATCATATCATACCACACCTGCCCTACCACACCATCATATCACACCACACCTGCCCACACCACACCATCAAATCACACCACACCTGCCCACACCACACCATCATATCACACCACACCTGCCCACACCACACCTGCCCATACCACACCATCATATCACACCACACCTGCCCACACCACACCATCAGATCACACCACACCTGCCCACACCACACCATCATATCACACCACACCTGCCCACACCACACCTGCCCATACCACACCATCATATCATACCACACCTGCCCATACCACACCATCATATCACACCACACCTGCCCATACCACACCATCATATCATACCACACCTGCCCACACCACACCATCAGATCACACCACACGTGCCTACACCACACCATCATATCACACCACACCTGCCCACACCACACCATCATATCATACCACACCTGCCCACACCACACCATCATATCACACCACACCTGCCTACACCACACCATCAAATCATACCACACCTGCCCATACCACACCATCAGATCACACCACACCTGCCTACACCACACCATCAGATCACACCACACCTGCCCATACCACACCATCAGATCACACCACACCTGCCCACACCACACCATCAGATCACACCACACCTGCCCACACCACACCTGCTCACACCACACCATCAGATCACACCACACCTGCCCATACCACACCATCAAATCACACCACACCTGCCCACACCACACCATCAAATCATACCACACCTGCCCATACCACACCATCAGATCATCCCACACCACAGCTCCACACACGATGGATGGTATTTTCTCAGGGTGAGAAGTGAACTCACCATGTTTGTTATGTGGTATCACATACAGCTAGCTTTTCTTCCCTTACCAGCCCGTTCCCTCCCGTCCTCCAGTTTTCCTTTGTTCAATTTATGTGGAATTTTGGGAAACATTATTCTCTGTTCTTTTCTTCTTCCTTCCTTTCGTTATTTCTTTCTTTTTACAAACCTCACTCCTCATCTTACTTTTGAGTGTATCTTTTGTCTTTTCTTCTCATTCAGGAACGGTTCTGGAATCGTTCTCATCATATTAGCTTGTCGTACCCAGTCTGTCCTTGGCTATGAAAAATCTGCTCCATATGTGTTGAAGCAAGGGGTGCCATAAGGTTCAGTCTTGGGACGGTTTTATTTACTTTGTATACACAGCCCCTCAGCTCTGTCATTCGTCAGTCAGGTCATTCATGTCGTTTCTTTGCTGTTGATTCCCAGCTTTACAACTCTACTTTTCCCTCAGACTCTGCCACTTTTGCTAATAGTTTGAAAAATTGCAATTTTGGCTGGGACATACCATTCTCCCAGTCTGTTTGAAACATTGGCATATACTCAGATAAAACACTCTCCCTGGATGCACACTTCACCTGTGCCGCACTCTTTGTCAGTTACGTAGATAAGGCAAAATTCGCTCATTCCTTTCCACTTCTGCTGCCAACAAACTCGCTGTTTCTTTCATACTACCTGGATTAGTTTATTGTAACTCTCTCTTAGCAGGCCTTCCTAATAACAAACTGAATAACTTCAACGCATTCAGAATCATGCAGGTCGACTCGCGCTCCGTAAAAACAGGCACAAGAGTGCAGTGTCACTGCTCAGAACACTTCACTGGCTCCCTGTGAAAGCTAAAATCCAGTACAAGATTGCTTGTCTTTGCTTTCCATGTCTGTATCACAGTAATATGCCGCCATATCTTTCTGATCTCCACATACCAGAGGTGCTTTCTCGCACGCTGTGCCTCATTTGTCGCAATGAAAATCCCCAGCTGATCAATAACTGTAGTTTATTTACTGAAACATTGATTTTTCAAACGTATCTTCAAGCTGTTCAAGATCCACATGTGCCCTGAAACAGCCATTCATGTATTTAGTGAGAGGCCAGTGGTAGGCCTGCTGCAGCCTGTATAATGTAAATCATCTGTCGATTTTATTAAACATTTTATGAAAACAAATCTGGATATGTGTTTTTTGTTTGTTTGTTTGTTTGTTTGTGTGTGTGTGTGTGTGTGTGTGTGTGTGTGTATACTGAAGTGGTCCTTAACTTTTTATGAACTATGTATATCAGTAATAAACTGAGAATAACAAAACAACAACGCTTATAGTTTCTTAATGGCATTACCCTTTTTTTAAAAAAAAGCGGTCTACTGTGATTATCACCATGCCAGTAGACCATAGGCGTTTCAAAAACATGTGTATAGCAAACGTCAAAAAAAAAAAAAAAAAAAAAAAAAATGCTGATAGATCATAGGTCTTTTAAAAAGAATACAAAGACCACAGTAGATAACAATATCAAAACTATACATGAAAATGCTAACAGACCACAGACGTTTTAAAATCATTGTAAATAACAAAAATCGAGAGTAACTACATGCTAACAAACCTTTGGCGTTTTAAAACAAAGTAAATAAACCAGAAGAATAAACTTGATGAATACCTTGTGTGTGTTGGAGCTCATGTACGTTTATATGTATTTAACTGTGCTTTCATATCTGTGAAACTGCATGTTTGGTGCATATCTGTTATGCATGTGTGGGTGTATGTGTGAATGTGTGTCTTCATGTTTTACATTTATTTGCTTATTTATCAACATTGCTGTCTTATTTATTTATTTATTTATTTTTTTAATTATCATTACTACTACCTTTTTATATTATAATTATTATTTATTTATTTATTTATTTATGTAAGCTTATCTATTATTTATTCACCTTTTTTTTCTCAAGGCCTGACTAAGCGCGTTGGGTTACGCTGCTGGTCAGGCATCTGCTTGGCAGATGTGGTGTAGCGTATATGGATTTGTCCGAACGCAGTGACGCCTCCTTGAGCTACTGAAACTGAAACTGAAACTGATGAATTCTTACAAAGATTAAGCATGGATAATGCTGAACACTTGTTCATTTTCTTTTTTCTCTCTGTTTCTCTTTCATCGTCTGCCGCCCGACCCCCTCCCCCACCCTCCCCTCCACCCCCATATCCCCTCATCTCCATCTTCTCTCTGTGTGTCTCTCTCACTCTATCTGTCAGTCTGTCTGTCTTCCCATATTTATGTCTATGTTATTCTCAGACATAAGTGTGGATTGACTTCACTGTACTATATTGGATGGCGGATGCTGACATTGCTATGTGTATGATGGAAACTACATTTCTCTCTGTCTCACCGGCTGTCCTTTTCTTTCACCGTGTCTCGGATTCTGCCTGCATGCCTGCCTGTCTCTAAAATCTATGTCGATTTTCTCTCTTTCTCTGTCATAGTCACACACACATACACACACACACACACACACACACACACACACACACACACACACACATACACACACACACTCTCTCTCTCTCTCTCTCTCTCTCTCTTTGTCACAGATAATTGATAATTTTCAGGGGATATATGTATTTTTTAATATATGTAGTAGACCGTACAGCCGCATTTTAAACGTGCGAAATCGATTGAATATACACCGTCAAACAGGTTTTACGGAGAAATACAACACAATTGATATTGTCTTTCACATTATTCGCCATTCTTCTTCTGTTTGCTGATGATGTTGTTTTGCTTTCTGTCATTGGATTGAAGAATCAGTTTAATCGCTATGTGCGACACAGTTGGTTTTATGGCTAACTTTGATAAATCGAACGTTTTACATTTAGAAATGGTAGTTATATCTCCAAACAAACAAAAAAGAAAAAAAGAAGAAATAAAGAAGTTTTTGTGGCCAGCCCAAGCTGGCAGTTATTAACATGTATAAATATTTAGGAATTATAATGTTTATTATGACTTTCCGTCAAGCACACTTTAAATGACACGGCCATTCGAGCAGAGAAAGGATTCATTAGGATGTTAATTTTTTGTGGTCATTTACATTAAGAGAAAAATCACCTGCTATCTTTTTCAAACACTGATGATCAGATTCA
>NC_134908.1:13402339-13507339 GCF_041734735.1 Babylonia areolata
TAATAATAATGGTATTTATATAGCGCTGGATCTTGTGCAGAGACAAATCAAAGCGCTTTCGCACCAGTCATTCACACGCATGCATAACTCTAATACTGCAGAAACTAAAGACAAGGAAGGGCAGGCAAGGGAGGCTATTTTGGGAAGAGGTGGGTTTTAAGGCCAGACTTGAAAGAGCTGAGTGTGGAGACTTGACGAAGCGAAAAAGGAAGTTCATTCCAATCGCAAGGTCCAGAAACAGAGAAAGAACGGCGGCCAATAGTCGAGTGTTTGAATCTGGGTATGCGTAAACAGAGTGGATCCGAGGCCGATCGTAGTGAGCGAGATGGAGTGTAGAGGTGAAGGCAGCCGCAGAGATAGGAAGGGGCAGTTTTGTGAATGCATCTATAACATAGAGTGATGATCTTGTACTTTATTCGGTGTGAGACAGGGAGCCAGTGGAGATGTTGCAAAAGAGGAGTGATGTGCTCAGATCTTTTCTTTCTGAGGACGAGTCGGGCAGCAAATCTGATTCTGATTCACACACACACAAACACACGCACATGCACACACACACACACACACACCACACACACACACATACACATGCACACACGCGCGCGTGCTCCATGAAATGATGGTTTAGCGGTTTATTTTGCAGATAGTTGGGGTGGGGGGGGGGGGGGTCAGCTTTATGTTTCTCCAGGTATATGTTCCCCAAAATTTTCCTTCAGCCAGCTGCAAGTTCTTGCAGGACTATATTCCCCCAGGTCTATGTTCCCACGGGTCTGTGTTCCCCTAAATTCACGTTTTCTGGGTCTTTGTTACCCCAGTTATTTGTTCTCCCAGTCTATATTCTCCCAGGTCTATGTTCCCCCAAAACGTTTTTGGTAGGTCTATGTTCCCCCAGGTCTATATTACTCCAGGTCTATGTTCCCCCAGGTCTGTATCCCCCAAGTCTATGTTCCCCTAAACATATGTTTGTTTAAATCACACGTACACTTTTGGGTGCTTGTCAGCAGTGGTCAGCAGTAGTCAATGGTCAACAGTTGGTAGTGGTCAGCGGTGCTCAACGGTAGTCAGTAGTATGTTGTGGTCAATGGTGGTCAGCAGTGGTCAGTAGTTGTCCGCAGTTAATGATGGTCAATGGTGGTCAGTAGTGTCCGTATATAGTGGTCAGTGGTTTTCAGTGGTGGTAAGTGGTGGTTAATGGTGGACAAGTCACCCACTTACCTTCATCTGTCTTCTGGGAAGCTCTCGTGTTTAGAGAGAACTGTCGGTCTGCGATCCATCGTTGGTCCTGGACTACGAGTGGAAAGTGCACGACGATCTGCACGGGAGTGACCACTTTCCTGTCGTCCTCCCTTCCACAGATGTAGAAGGTGACTCGCTGCCTGACTGCCTGAACTACAACAAAGCCAACTGGGGAATTTTTACTACAAAGAGTGGAGATGCAGGAAGAAACGGTCTTGCAAAGCGAAGATCATGCTGACACTCTGACACGGATTATTTTAGAATGTACTAAAGCAGCAGACCCATCGTCTACCTCCAAGCCTCAGATGCCAAAAACGCCCTGGTTCAACGTTGAATGTCGGGATGCCCGAAAGTCTCGGAAGCGAGCGAAACGGCGCGTCTTTCAGAGACTGGAGACCGACAGCGTTCGAAACCATCAGCAGCTGAGGGCGAAAGCCAGATATGTTTTTAAAAAGAGCCAGCGAAAATCATGGAGAGATTTTTGCACTTCCTTAACCTCCAGCACGCCCAAGAAGAAAGTGTGGAGGGTTAAAAAAAAAATCAAAGGCAAAAACGTCTGCCCAACTTTTCACCATCTCAAGCTCTCAGACGCTTTGATCACAGAGAAGAAAGCAGTTGCTAATTTGCTAGCCTCCATAATAGATCAAAACTCTAGATCTGCCAACAAATCTGCTCTTTTTCTCAAAACCAAAAACCTGAAAGAAAAAACGCCCTGCAACTTCTCTTCTGGCAACACAGAGAGCTATAACCTTCTTTTCACTCTGAACGAGTTAAAATCTGCCCTACACGGATTCCCCTCTGGGAATGGACGAGGTTCATTATACACTTTTAAAACATCTTCACGAAACCTGTCTGGAAACTCTACTCAAAGTCTACAACCACATCTGGACCACAGGCTTTTTTCCACCCTCTTGGCGGAAAACCCTCATAATCCCGGTGCCAAAACCGGAAAAAGACCCCTCGAATCCCTCCAACTACCACCCAATAGCACTGACCAGCTGCATCTGCAAACTGATGGAGAAGATGGTCAATGGTAGACTGATGTGGAAACTAGAGACTGACAGCCGTCTGGCGAAAGAACAGTGCTTTTGTTAACAAACAGCATGTGGTGGCCATATTTTTTTTTTATTTAGAGAAAGCCTACGATATCACCTGTTAATTTGGAATCCTCTCAGGTCTGCACAAGCTCGGCTTCCGAGGACACCTGCCCCAGTTTATCCACAATTTCTTGCAAGACAGACAATTTCAGGTGAGGGTCGGCACCACCCCGTCTGACATTCACGAGCAGGACCTGGGTGTTCCGCAAGGGAGCATTCTGTCACTGTCTCTCTTCAGCATCAAGATAAACAACATCGTCCAGTCAGTTCAGAAGGGATCGGACAGCTCGCTGTTTGTGGACGATTTAGCCCTGTACGCAACTGGCAGCACGTACGCCAGCATCCAGTGGCGGCTCCAGCTCTGCGTAGACAAAATTCAGTGTTGGACAGAGGAGAACGGTGTCACCTTTTTGTCCACTAAAACTCAGTGTATCCATTTTCACAACTTTCGTCAATTCTACCTGGACCCTGAAATCCGTCTGGGAAAATCCACCATCCCGGCGGTCAAGGAAGCCAAATGTCTGGGGATCGTTTTCGATCAGAAGCTCAACTTCCTCAGCCACATGAAACAGCTGAAAATATCCTGCTAAAAAGCTCTGAACATCATCCGAGTCGTGGCACACATGGACTGGGGCGCTGATAAGAGAACACTCTTGCACTGGATTACGGGTGTGTAGTGTTCAGCTCAGCCAGATCGTCTTACCTGAAGCTGCTGGACCCGATACACCACCAAGGGTTCCGTCTCAGCTTAGGTGCGTTCCGCACCACCCCTGTGCACAGCTTGTACGCAGAGGCGGGGAAACCGCCTCTCTCTAACCGCAGATTGAAGCTGACCCTGAACTACTACTTGAAACTGTTTTCCGAACCCAAAAACCCTGCTCTTGAAAGTATCTTCAACAACCCTTTCAACAAGAAATTTGAAGACAACCCAAACTGCATCCCTCCTCTTTGACTCCGCATTCAGCCACACATAGAAAATGCCGATCTGGATATCCGCGGTATCTCAGATTTCTCCAAGTTCCCCGACAGCCCTCCGTGGACCTTTAAAACACCTGAGGTCCGATTTGATGTGGCCTCGTACCGCAAAGACTCCACCAGTTCTCTGGCCTACAGAACTTACTTTTCGGAACTCTGCCACAAATTCTCCATTTAAAAAAAAAAAATCTTCACTGACGGTTCCAAGTAGGAGGATGGAGTCGCTGCATCTGCGTTCTGTCCCACCTTTCCTGACCAGCCCTCAGTGGAACACATCGTATCTGACAGCTCAGTGTACACTGCGGAACTGACCGCACTGGTTCTGGTGGTAAAAAAGGTTTTCTTTTCGAAACAAAAGAGCTTCATGATCTTTTCCGACTCCTTGTCAGCCCTGGAGGTGATCGCCTACAGGAATCTGACTCATCCCAAACTGCTGGAATTCTACGATGCTTTTACTGTCGTAACGAAGAAAGGATATGATGTGTTGGCCTGGGTTCCCGGCCATGTTGGCATTCGTGGTAACGAAAGGGCAGATCAGCTGGCCAAGAACGCTGTAAAGAAAGAATTATCGAGATCCTTCGTACCATACACAGACGTGAAGCAGAAGGTGAACACTAACGTTAAGGATCTTTGGCAAAAGGAGTGGGACACCCAGAACCACAACAAGCTGTTCCAAATCCGTCCAGACCTAAAAGAGACCATCCCATCGGTGGTGAAGAAAAGAAAGGAGGCGTCTGTGCTGTGCAGACTGCGCGCGGGGCACACTTTTTTTTAATTTAATTTTTTTTTTTTTTTTACTCATTCTTACTTTTGAAGGGGGAGGAGGCCCCTCGATGTATTCCCTGTGATGAGCCTCTCACCGTGAAACACATGCTCTTTACGTTTGGGATCTGCATGACGTTAGACACAGACATTACACGGCGGTTTCTCTGAAGACTTTGTTTCGTGATGTCCCTCCGTGGACGCTAATGGACTTCTTGAAAGAAGTGAACATTTTAAATCAGATTTGAAGGTTTTAAACTATAGAAGGTTTTTAAACTTTCAGTGGAAAGCCTAAAGCGGTGACTAGTTTTTAGTTTTTTATTGTTTTTTTGTTGTTGTTGTTGTTTTACCCTTGACTTGTAGTAGGTATGAACGTGGTGATAGCCTTGGGATGGCCTCAGTGGTCGGCGAGGCTCTAAGCACCATAATTTGATTTGATTTGATTTGAGATGTGTCACTGTCTCCTGCTGTCTCTCAGCCATCACACTACAGCTGTGTCATTGTGTCCCGCTGTCTGTCAACCATCACACTAGAGCTGTGTCATTGTGTCCTGCTGTCTGTCAGCCATCACACTACAGCTGTGTCATTGTGTCCTGCTGTCTGTCAACCATCACACTACAGCTGTGTCATTGTGTCCTGCTGTCTGTCAACCATCACACTACAGCTGTGTCATTGTGTCCTGCTGTCTGTCAACCATCACACTACAGCTGTGTCATTGTGTCCTGCTGTCTGCCAACCATCACACTACAGCTGTGTCATTGTGTTCTGCTGTCTGTCAGCCATCACACTACAGCTGTGTCATTGTGTCCTGCTGTCTGTCAACCATCACACTCGACAGCTGTGCTGTCACTGTCTGTCAACCATCACACTCTACAGCTCTTACAGTAGAACTGGCATCCTTCTGTCTCACTGTGTCGTCAGGACTGTCTTGCCAGTGTTCCCCGTACTATTGAACACCAAATGAACAGCCCGTCATGTGATGTGTGCCGTATTCAAGAGAGCATACGCGCAGATACGTGCGTGCGTGCGTGCCGCGTTCGTGCGTGTGTGTGCGTGCAAGAGTGTGTGATTGCATTGGTGTAGATGAACGTGCACTTTAATGCATATGGATAGGCAGATTGCTGAATTCTTGGTGTATTTGTATTTGTGTACAATTTTAAATTTGTGTTTGTATTTTATGTAAACCACCCCCTCCCCGATATTGATTATTTCCTTGATAAACTTGGTAATAAAAATATATTCCGTTTTGTTCTGTTCTCAGTGGATTCCGCGGAAAGGAAGGGTGGGAATGGACAAAAAGACAATTCTTGTGTCAATCGAATCATGTTTTGATTGGTAAAATGTGTACCAGGATCGACTGATAAAATGTGTGTCACTATCAGTATCTACAACAGTTTCAGTTTCAGTAGCTCAAGGAGGCGTCACTGCGTTCGGACAAATCCATATACGCTACACCACATCTGCCAAGCAGATGCCTGACCAGCAGCGTAACCCAACGCGCTTAGTCAGGCCTTGAGGAAAAAAAAAATGTATGTATAGATAAGCGTACATAAATAAATAAATAAATAATAATTATGATATAAAAAAGATAGTAGTAATGAAAATAATGATAAAATAATAATAATAATAAATAAATAATTAAATAAATAAGACAACAATGATGATAAATAAGCAAATAAATATAAAACATGAAGACACACATTCACACATACACCCACACATGCATAACAGATATGCCCCAAAAACGCAGTTTCACAGATATGAAAGCACGGTCAAATACATATAAACGTACATGAGCTCCAACACACACACACACACACACACACACACACACCACAAATTTCCCTGCACCTCCTCTACCCCCTCCTCCACACACTCATTTCTAGTCTATGTATCGCAGCTTCCACGGCACACATACACACACACACACACACACACACACACACACACACACACACACAGACACGCACACACACACACACACACTCACACACACAGATGAACGCTTACTTGTACAAGCACACACACACACGCCCATATCTCCCACCCCCAACCCCACACACATATATACAAAGATATATATATATATATATATAATATATATATATATACGTTCCAATATCCTGTTGCTCCCACAGTGTAGGCATGCATACACTCACATACCTCATCCTCTACCTCACCTCCTCCCTGCACCCCCACCTCCCCCTCACCCCCACACACACACAACACACACACACACACACACACACACACACACATGCACAGAACTCTCCTGACACTTGTGTACACTTACACTCTCGCGCATGCACAAACGCACTCAAAAACACAGACCCACACATACACACAAACACACACATACACACACGCACAGAGGCTGCCACTGATTGGCCGCAAGAGGGATGGGAAAAGATCTCTGATGCCAAGAACGTGGCGTCTAGTGTGTTGCTCAGTCTATTGTATTTGGAAAAGCCCACAGAGACTCTGTTCCGTTTTGAAGAAATTTGCGCAATGTTGGTTTGGAAATGATGCCGATATTTGTTTGATTTGCAAAGCATCGTGCTCTACCTTTCATGTTAGACTTACGGCCGCTCCCTCTCTCTGCTTTTATTTCTTTGAGGCGATCAATGGTGTGATGGCCTTGTATCTGTTCTTTTTGATATTCTTTGACTTTTCTGAGGATTTCCGATTTTCCTAGATGTAGGCCGCTCGTTGGTGTTGCGTTACCAGCAAGTCTGTCAGCTCGCTCATTTCCCTTAACTCCTGCATGTCCCGGGCAGTATGACCATGTGAGTTTTTTTTATCTGAAAGTTGCGCATTGCCTTATGCCACTCTGGGCTTCCCATTCCGTTTTCAATTTTCTGTATGAGGTTCATTGAGTCTGTTAGAATCATGGAATGTTGGTTTCCGGGCGTAAGGATGGACGATAGCCACTGGAGGGCATGTGTCACAGCTTCAACTTCCATCGTTAGGCTGGAGGTTGTGACTTTGTAGGCAGCATTCTCTTCCCTAACTGTTTTTCCATTTTGTTTCGCAGTGAATCCCCAACCGGATTGGTCTTTGGTGACTGAGCCATCTGTGTATATGATGATGTCCTCTTCTTTACTGTTTTCTTCTATGAGTAGCTTCACTTCCGCCTCAGTTTTGCCCTCTGGCCATTCCTGACAATGTCTTCCTAGAGTGGGTGAAATGGCTGTGTTGAATAGATGGTTGAGGTTTTCGGGGTTTTTCTCCCATTCTTTTGTTTCTTTCAGGTCTTGTAGTCGGCATACTAGCTGGATTGCGTCTTCTGCTTGCCCCATCCATGATCTTCCTCGTCCTAGACGGCTTCCTTTTGGTTCTTTGACTGCATCATGCAGTGGGTTTTGAGGGTTTTCTAATGCTTTTACGTTGGTCTTGACCTGTTCTAACTTGTTTCTGGCCTGCACTGAAGGAAGGTCAAGCAGGTATCACATGGTTTCTGTGGGCGTGTCTTTTGTTGTTCCAAGGATCAGCCTCATAGCTTCATTTTGAACTCTTTCTAATTTTAAGAGGTTGCTTTGAGATGGTGTTGTTAGCCCAAGTCCGTAGTCGATCACACTGAGGACGAGTGATTGGTATAGCAGGAAGAGGTGGCGTTGTTCAATACCTTTGGTTGTCATTGCCTTTAAGACTGAGAGGCCTTTTTTGCATTTGAGAACAGTATTTTCCGTATGTTTTCTGAAGGTCAGCATCCTGTCGAAGTGTATTCCTAGGTAGCGTAGGCATTCAGTTTTCTCGATCTGAATCCCATCGAATGACACAGAAGGTGGTGATTTGCTCGCGGTTCTGTTGTTGAGGGTGCACAGCAACGTTTGGGCTTTCGCTGGATTGATGGAAGATCCTGTGTCATTTGCACCATTGAGCAATATTGTTTAGTTGTTTCTGGACGGCTTTGGTTCTTTCCTGAGCATCTTTCGAAGTTTTGAATACCAGGCCATCATCCGCAAGAGTAAGCACCCGAGCTATTCCATTGTTGTTTAAGTCTGCAAGGCCCTTTGTGTAGACATTGTAGAGGACAGGAGAGAGCGGAGACCCTTGTGGCAGTCCCATGGATAGTTTAGAAGGTGCAGACATCCAATCTCCGAGGCGTAGGACGACGGTTCTTTCCTGAAGCGCTGCTGCTATCCATCTTGTCAGTGTCAAACTTACTCCATACCTTAGTAGCAGCTCCATGAGGTGTGCAAACTGGACTTTATTGTAGGCACCTTCAAGGTCGATTGCTACTGCTAGTGTTTCTTCTTTCCTTTGAAATCCTTCATACACCTCATATGCAAAAGCAGCTGCATTTTCCCATGTGGACTTGCCTGTTCTGTAACCACCTTGATTTGAAGGGAGAATGTGCCTGTGTTCAAGATCCCTTGCAAGTTTCCTGGCTATCATGCGTTCCATGAGCTTTCCAGCGATGTTTTGCATGGTTAGGATCCGGTAGCCGCTTACCTGATGATGGTCCTTTCCTGGTTTTTGTATGGGTTTTAAGAAGCTGTGTGTCCAGTCCTCCGGCACATGTCCATTGTGGAAACTGTTTTGATATAGATTGAAAAGTTTGCTTCTGTCTTCTTCCGATAGTTCCTTGATGTCCGAGTAGCGAACTTTGTCTGTGCCAGGGGCAGATTCTTTCTTGCATTTAGCTATTGCTTCATTTAGATCATCTATTGTCAAGTCATCATCAGGTCCAGTCTGCATAAGGGTTTGGTTTAACTCCTCAACATATTTCTTTTTCTCATCTAAGTTTCTTTGATCGCTCTGTTGTATGAAACGTTTGAGCAGGGCGGATCCTTTTTCTTCGTTTGTCTTAAGCTTGGTTCCGTCAGTGTCTACCATGTCTGGGGTTGTTGTTGTGCACGTTTTCCCTTCCATGCGACGATAAAATTGCCAGAACTCTGTCAATGTTGAGTCATAACTGAGTGCCTCGCAAAACTGTTTCCACTTGTCATTTTTGGCCTCTTGAGCAATGGTTTCAAACTGTTTAGTTTTTTCTTTCATTTTTGTTTCAATATCTTTGTCTGGAGATGGTTTTGTTCTTTCCTTTTGCCAAAGTTTGACAGCCGCATGTTTTTCTATTCAGGCTCTCTCTGTGTCTGTATTCCACCATGGGGGCTGAATAGTTTGCATCCTGTTCGGTGCTGTTCTTTTGTTTCTTCTGCGTCTTAATTTTTCGATGACGGTTGTCTCTTTGGTTTCATACTGAAATGGATCACGTGGTTTCATGCAGCATTTATCTGACAGTTTCTGTAGACTGAAAACTACCGGGAGGTGGTCACTGCCTTGGTGTGGAAGTGTCTCTGCATTCATTTCTGCTCTGAATTTTGGAGATGTTAGAGCGATGTCGATCACACTGTCACTGTCCACTTGTCTTGTTCCAAGGCGAGTTGGGGATGTGGTTGTTAATGGGCTAAGAAGAATTTCCCCTATCATTCCTTCAAGTGCGAGTCCTTGTGGGTTGGTGTTCCGCTGGTCCCATAGCTTGGATCTTGCATTGAGGTCTCCACAGATAATGACTGAGTCTCCAAGTTCGTTCTCTATTTCCTCTAAAAAGGCCCAATCCTCTTTTCTTGTGCAGGTTCCTGGGTGAACGTAGGCATTGATGAGCACGATGCTTTTGTGAATTCCGTCAGGTTTTTCGAGACGCACCCTCACTAGTTCACATTAGTTGCTACACCATTTCTCTAGATTTATGGTGGAAACTTTGTTTTTTAGGTTTTTGTTCAGTATGATTGCTACTCCTCTTCCTTCATTCCTTTGAAAGACTGTGAAATTCTCAAAATGTATTGGTCTGTCTGCACTTGTCCTGGTCTCTTGGAGACATAAAATGTCAAAATCATATGCCAGTTTCTCAATTGTTGAGATTCTCATTCTCGCGCTGGAACAATTCCAACTGCCGATTCTAAAGAATTTCTTTGACAGCCGCTCTGCTTTTGTCATTCTGCTACCTAAGCACAATCTTTTCCCACCTCTTTTGCCACGCCTGTTTTGGGATTTTGGGGATCTGAATTTATGTCTCGTGCTATGCAGCTGATCCCCAAGGTGCACGCGAGACAGGGTTTTGTAAGTATCCATAGAAGGGTGTTCTATGTGGTGAGGGAAAAAGTTCGGTCGCCCTGACAGAGCCTCTTATCAGGGAAGGGCAATGTCCATCTGTGTGGAGTCCGTCAGCCTGGTGTCGCCCTAAGGCCAGACTGCATACAGTTAGTGACTGTTTAACCCAACAGCCATTCATCCCATTGGTACTGTATGAAAGCTGTGGGATTGGGGATTTTTGTCAGGTTGTCTCCTCTTAGCCAGTGGAAGGGTGCATCTGGGTATTGTTGCGTAGCAGATTTTATTTTGCAGAAAAAAAACAACAGGTCCGTCTCTGATATCAGTTTTGAGCCCTCTCAATAATTTACTAATAATTCAAACATTAAACAATAACCGGTTTCGGCCGGTGCTGTACTGTTTCTAGGTGTTTCTAGGCCCTCTCTGTCATTCACTAATAATTCAATAATTAAACAATAACGCGATGATAAATTACCAGTCAATCACACAGAAAAATCACTCTGTCCACAAAAAAGATAAGCGATTTTTCCGTGCATTCGACGGACAAATCATCTTTGAGCCCTCTCAATAATTTTACTAATAATTCAAACATTAAACAATAACGCCATGACAAATTGTTAATCAAATTCACAGAAAAATCACTTAGCTTTTGTTTTGAAGCTTGTAGGTTGCCTGTAAAAACACCTGGTGGATTCATTCAGCCACACTACACGATTTCAAATGCTGCCCACCCAGCTCACAGTCATGATGGGTCCGCTAAGTGTTGCATAACTACAACGGTCAATTTGCGCGTGGTTTCGGCCGGTGCTGTACTGTTTCTAGGTGTTTCTAGGCCCTCTCTGTCATTCACTAATAATTCAATAATTAAACAATAACGCGATGATAAATTATCAGTCAGTCACACAGAAAAATCACTCTGTCCACAAAAAAGATAAGCGATTTTTCCGTGCATTCGACGGACAAATCATCTTTGAGCCCTCTCAATAATTTACTAATAATTCAAACATTAAACAATAACGCCATGGCAAATTATTAATCAAATTCACAGAAAAATCACTTAGCTTTTGTTCTGAAGCTTGTAGGTTGCCTGTAAAAACTGACCAGCGTGATCTTAACACCTGGCGGATTCATTCAGCCACACTACACGATTTCAAATACTCAGTATCTACAACAACGACGACGAAAAGAATAAGAAAGTGACATGACTCAAGAACTCCATTGTTGAAGCCATAAGAAAGTGGCATGACTCAAGAACTCCATTGTTGAAGCCATAAGAAAGTGACATGACTCAAGAACTCCATTGTTGAAGCCATAAGAAAGTGGCATGACTCAAGAACTCCATTGTTGAAGCCATAAAAAAGTGACATGACTCAAGAACTCCATTGTTGAAGCAAAACTTTGACAGGACAGGTGTCCAACACGATGTGGAGTGACTTGAAGAGGGGGGTTGTGGGGGGAGGGGGGGGGGGACACAGACAAAAGGGGAGGGGGAGGGAGTTTAGACAAAATGGACAGGGTGACGGAGAGGGAATGGGGAGAGTGTGGTGGAAGGGAGATTGAAATGGACATTGAGGAATACTGGGGAAAAAAACCCCGTTTGACTTGTAATTCTCATGATTTTGCAGCCAAATAATGAACGACAGCAAGTGTCCATGAGGTCACAGCGAAGTCATTGTTCAGATGCTATACAGCAAGCATCCATCGTGCACACAAATAACGCAAGCAAATACTGAGAACAATCCAGACAGACTCACACACAGGCAGACTGACACACACAGACACACACATACACACAGACACAGACAGACAGAAACACACAGACACATACGCGCACGCACACCAGAGAACAGCACACTCCAGAGCACTAAATAAAAAGCCACACAAATGTAAACAACTGTCAACAATGAATGCCGCTGAAGAATTGTCCATTGATATGAAAACACAGAGACAAGCAGAATTGTGCATGAATACTCTATCTGTGTGTGTTTGTGTGTGTGTGTGTGTGTGGCTTGTTTCTCTTCTGCCCCCGTCCCTTCCTGTTAGTTTCTTTCATCAGTTTTTGACTCACTTGTGTAAACAAAGTGAGTCTATGTTTTAACCCGGTGTTCGGTTGTCTGTGTGTGTGTGTGTGTGTGTGTGTCCGTGGTAAACTTTAACATTGACATTTTCTCTGCAAATACTTTGTCAGTTGACACCAAATTTGGCATAACAATAGGAAAAATTCAGTTCTTTCCAGTCATCTTGTTTAAAACAATATTGCACCTCTGGGATGGGCACAAAAGAAAAAGAAAAAAAAGAAAAGAATGAAGCCTAATTATATGCAAACTGCATTTACTGTTATATTTATATTTTTTGTATTCTCTAAACTTGGCACTTTGATCTGATATTCTGACCCAACAACAAGAGCAGTCATTATTATCATTTTTTGTTCAAACAGGAACTTCTTTTGCTAAGCATGGAAGTTTTATTATTTTATTTTGCAAACGTTTTGGTGCAGATAGTAAAAAAGGGAAATTACTCTGTAATTAATGCTATGGGTCTTAATTTGCTTTAAACTGATCTTTCTCATCTTAAACATTACATTTTGAAATTATACTCAATACATAAAAAGCTTGTGTGTTTTACTCTCTGTCACAAGTGAGTCTTGAAGGCCTTGCCTCTCTTGTTGAATGTTGTTCTCTGCCGGCCAGTGAAGAAAACTGGGGGGAGCACTTTGAAATAATTTGAAAGAAACAGGAAAAAAAAGAAGAAGAAAAAAAAAGAAAGATAACATGTGCTCCGTGGACCTGCATAAAACCCTGAAAAACAAACAACAAAACAAAACAAACAAGAAAGGCAAAGCCTTCGAGACTCACTTGTGATATACACTCAAAGAAAAAAAAAAGATGGTAATAGTAATGAACCTTATAAAAATTAGTTCGTTGAAATGTGTTTTCTGTTCATGATTATAATTATATAAAGCTTCGCGTTGTTCCACACAGATTCGAACCAGGGACGTTCGAATCGAGAATGACTGGTTTTGTCGACTGGGCTGACGCGGCTTCGACAATGGCGTACAAAAATTATTATTTGCGCATGTTGTTTTAGTGGAATAAATCGACAACGGTAGTCTAAGTGATAACGCTGTTTAAATCATGTTATTTTGGTATATCTCAGGCATTTAAGAAGTACGAGGTAAAGGACACATTCCCATCGTTTCAAACACACGCAATATGTGTCCGTTTTAAATAGATCTGCAAAGATCTATGTTTGACAAGCTCTTTACACTCACTGAGAAACTACAACACCGTCCATTCAATTTCTCTTTTCTGTTCATTCTAGTTACTTTAGTATCCACTTTATATATTCATATGCAGTAAACGAGTCGATGATTATTGAAGAAATTCTTTTGATTTGGCGGTAAACGAAACGTTGCCATCACTTCAGGCTTTGCATGATGTTTCGTCAAGATCTGCACAGACCAGTGTAGACCAGGTTGACCTAACTCCGTGAAACGGTCGATTCAGATTTTCTTTTATGTTCAATCTCATTAATTCAGTGTCTGCTGTAGAATATTCATATGCAGTAAACACGTCAATAATATAGTTAGTGTCACTGTATGTGTTCTGGCTGTCCAGAATTTGTATTTCTTTGCTTTTGATTGTGAACAAGAGAAACGAGGTCATGGCGTCTTCTGAACACACTTGCCTTCATTGGGGCAGCTGCAAATGGGTAACAGATTTTCGGAATCCGGATCGAGCATCAACGAAATAAACCGTTGATAATTCGGAAATACGGCTAAGTTTACCACAGACACACACACACACACACACACACAGAGTTCACATTGAGCCATCGACCTTGTCGGACATGTTTGTTCGGTGCTCTGACTGTGGTAAAACTGTACTCACAAAACTTTCGAGTTTGTAGGCAAATAGTGTTTCGCTTGGCTGAAAATGCCTTGCGAATACAACAGTATAGGGCAAGCACAGGCCTTTTTGTTTTTATTTTCATCGCCTTTATGGCTCGAAGAGTAATGAAAACTTTGTATCAACAGGACTCCTGTGTCACTATGGTCATTAGACATCTTGTTGTTTTTGTGTGGTGTGCTGTGGGTGATGTCGAACAGAATCCTGGCCCTTTGACAGAAATGGTCAGACTTTCACATCAAATGCAGTCGGTGTTGTCATCATTAAATGGAAACCACCAACAGAACGTAGATACCCAGCGTCAAATCGCAGCCAGCTGTAGTGCATTGTGTCAGGACATGTACGAGATCAAACAACGCCTGTCATGTGTGACACATTCTGTGCAGCAAAATACCAGCAACATCAAATTGCTTCACGAAAGACTTGTACGCTCGGAAGAGCAAGCAGCAAAAATACAGCGACAGCTGGATTGGGTGCAATCCGACATGAGACGGAAAAACCTTAAGATCGTGGGTTTGAGAGAAGAAGGTGAGTCGTCGGCAAAGTGCTGGACCCTCTGAACAGTTACGTTGGTGACCAGTCTCTGCATCAGAAGGACATGGTGGACGCTGTACGTGTGGGCAGACGGAGCAACAACAGCATCAGACCAGTGATTGTCACGTTCAGGCGACTGCAGAACACCATGTCAGTCATGGACGACAGGAATGGCAGACAGGCGATGGCGCGGGATAAAGGCGTCAAGGTGGGGCCAGACCTCACCCCGACACAGCGTGACGAGGCCGACTGTCTAAAGAACCAGGGCAGGCGCTGGTACCTGAAGGACGGCTGGGTGCTGCCAGCCGACGACCGCTACCATACTGACCAGCAACATCGTCAGCATCAGTACGTTCTGCAGGTGGGGAGTGAGCAGCATCACTTCAACGACAGTGACGGCCGAGAGAGGGGGAGGGAGGTGGTGCAGTTCAGTGCAGAGCAGGAGATGAGGCAGAGAGTGGGAGAGGACGGAGTCACAGAGGCAGTGGACGGGGCTTCTCGTCAGGACAGCCTGTTTCATTCTCCTGCAGGGCGTCACTGGAATCAAAGCGACGAACTCAACGTCAAGGATTCAGTGGAAGATGAAGTGGTTGGCGGACAAGGCAACGATGCTGCAGGTCCAGTGACAGTTCCTGTGTCCCCCTGAGGTAGTGAAGTGGTGAGTGAGGGGTGGGGGAGCAGGACAGAGGTGTGGAGGGAGAGCTAGAAAGTAACAGTGGGGAGGTGACGGATGGAAGTGCTGTGAACAATGACCCTGTACCCACCACCCCCGTGTATGGTTTTGGACGTGGTTCTCCCGTCAGTGTGAGGAGTAGTGCTGGGTCGGCTGCTTCAGCCAGAAGGGGAAGGGGGACTCGCATGAGGGGTGCATGCCAGTCAGAGGCTGCTCAATCGTTTCACTCTCCCAGGCAGCTGAGGAGCCAAACGACCATTGCACCAGACCGCAGGCCTGGGGAGCTGAACAGTCAGTGGAAGAGGTTGTTCGTCCAGAGTGGAGGTGAGACAGCTGGCTCCGACTCACTCAGCAACTGTAGTAATGGTGAAGTGAAGGGTGCAAAATGAGAGTCAGACCAGGATCCAGTGTAAGGCGATCAAGTGCCTAATGAAACTGACGGTAATGTACCCCAGCCCTCATGCTGTAGTATTTCTTTCGCCTCATTTAATATGGAGGGTCTATGGCGTATTACTAATGATTACGATTTTGTTCTTTTGGTATAAACCTTTACCGAAACAATCCCTGATTCTCAAATTTGTTCTCATGCTGTGTTTGTGTGAGAGTGTTAAGATTTCAGACAGCATACACAGACGTTTGTCTGGTGGCATAGCACTGCTGGTAAAGAAGGACTTTGTGCTTTACATTATGAGAACACATGTCGAATTTGAGAACATTATCGTGATAAAGCTGTTGCAGGTACTTCTGCGTATGGCATCTGACTGCTTTTTTTATTGGAGCGTACATTCCGCCCGAAAATTCTAAATACTATGAAGAGACAGATATTTATAATGGTATTTCGATGTTAGAAGATTGTTGGAGTTGTTTAAAGAATTTGGTGATTGTCCTGTAATTGTATGCGGTGATTTGAATGCTCGCACGGGTACACTGAACTACAGAAATGTTGATCCAATTAGTGATTTATTTACTCCGTGTAGTTGTTATACGTTGGATACATCTGCTGTGCAGAATGATTATTTATGTAGCGCTTCTAAAGACAGCCATGTCAATTCTTTTGGTCGTTACCTGCTTAATGTATGCAAGGATTTTGACATGATTATTCTGAATGGTTTGAAACTATTGCTCAGCTACTCTGATGAATGTACATACATTGCTACTAATGGCTGTAGTGTTATTGATTATTTCTTGGTATCCAGTTCGATGCTTACTCACTGTAAAAGTTTGAATGTTAAGCACATGGTAGAGTCGAAGCATTCCCTTGTCGAATTTTGTTTGGCTATGAATACGAATGTAAACGTTTTGCAACAGCAGACTAGAACACGTATGCCCATGACCACGCTAATTTAGTATAGATGGTATGATGAAATGAGGGAGACTTTCTACAGTAATATGCCCTCTGACAAGGTGAAACAAAGAATTCATGATGCAATTTCGCTTGTAGAGGTTGATATTAACGCGGCACTGTCAAAATTTAATGAATGTTTTGCTTTCTCAGGTGAATGAAAACAGTTGTGTTTGGGAATGAGAGAAGAAAAGTGTGGTTTGACCTTGTGTGCCGTGAGAGCAGAAAAGTTCTTCGTAACCAGTTACACAGGGCCTCTAGAACTAACCTGGACACTGACCGTCTGGCTTATTCCAAAAAAGTAGAGAATATAAAGAGTTATTGCGTCAAAAGAGAAAGCTGCATAGAGAGGATATGATTCAGTTTTGCAATGTCACTGACTAATCCAAAGCAGTTCTGGGACACAGTTCGTTCTTTAAGGCCTAGTTCAGGTGGTACCGACAATATTTCTAGTGACGAATGGTTCTCCCACTTCCAACAAGTTTTCAATGATTTTTCTGTGGATAACTGTAGTGATGATGACTTATGTATGTATTATGATAACCGCCATTCTGCGAGAGAAATGATTCATTAGATCAAGAAATTTCTGTATCAAAATCGAAGCTGCAATCAGGGCACTGAAGAGCCAGAAAGCTGCCTGGCCTGATAGGCTAATTGGAGAGTTTTACAAACATAGTGCATTTCACATCTGCCTTTTTTGTTGAAGTTTTTAAATTTCATATTTGATCACGGCATTTTTCCAGATGATTGGTCCTTGTCAGTGTTGCAACCACTCCACAAGAAAGGTGATTTGAATGTGCCTGATAATTACCATGGTATTCTCCCTGTTAAACATTTAAAACAAGCTTTGCACTTTTGTGTTGAACAGACTAAATCGATTGAAGAAAATGCGGTTATTGGGGAAGAACAAGCTGATTTTAGATAATATTTTTACATTGCTGACATTGCTACAGAGACAATTAATTAGACATAGAAAATTATGTGTTGCATTTATTGATTTTCGGAAAGCTTCCGATGCTGTTAGAAGAGATAAGCTCTGGAGAATTCTGAGTGTCAGTGGTATCAATAGTAAATTTTTAAAAGCACTGAAAAGTATTTATACAGTTGTTAAGGCACGTGTTCACGTCGGAGGTGACCTCACAGACACTTTTGTCTGTCCTCGCAGGCTGAAACAAGGCGAAATATGTTCTCCAGAGTTTATCCAAATTTTGATTTTGTTATTCGCCGACGATGTTGCCTTGTTATCTGACAGCATAATTGGGCTTCATACCCAATTGAATATTTTGTTCGAAACCACCAGACGCCTTGATTTATTTTTAAACCTTGAAAAGTCAAATGTCTTTATCTTTAGAAATGGAGGTTTTCTTGTGTAGAACGACGCATGGATGTTCGGCGATGCACAACTGAAAACTGTTAGCATGTACAAGTATCTTGGTGTTATCCTTACTCCGCGGTTTTCTTTCCAGCCCACTGTGCGTGATTTTTCTGAACGTGCTAGAAAGGGATGTGCAGCTATCTTTAAAACGTTTTGGGCTATTGGTGAACACTCCCCAGCTATTTTTTTTCAAACTATTTGACATGCAGATTAAACCAATTTTGACTTCGGAGCAGAAGTTTGGGGTTTGACTGGAAATCAAGAGTGCATTGAAAGGGTGCACCTGTCTGCAATGAAGCATCTTTTGAGCGTGAGTCAGAGAGCACCAAGACACATGATTTATGGTGAACTTGGTCACTATCCCCTGTATGTGACCACCTACTCCAAGTGCATTAAATTTTGGCTTTGTGGGTTTTTTTTAATTTTTATGAATAATGTCCGTTTAAAAAAAAAAAAAGCTTATAATATGATGTTATCATTGCAGAGTCTTAATTATTGTATTTGGGCTCTCTCTGCGAGAAATGTTTTGAATAAATTTTGATTTGGTGTTGTTTGGGAGGCTCAGTCAGTTGGTAATGTCAAAATGTTTATGGGTGAGTTTAAACAGCATTTGGTGGATTGCTTTACTCAATACTGGCATTCAGCTCTCCAGTCTCACACTTTTTATTATGTGTATTCATCTTACAGTCAGTCCCTTTCACTAAAACCTTATTTGAAAAATATTAGATGTATAACTATGCGCCGTGTTTTTTCGCGGTTTAGAATTGGAATGTCCAACTTGCGCTCACACTTTTTGCAGTTCAATTATGATGGGCAAAGCAAGAATTGTCCCTTTTGTGATGATACTCCGGAAAACTGATATGCATTTTCTTTTGGTCTGCGTTCCCAGTTGATTCCTGCCAAATTTCACAAATATCTAAATGCATTTAAGATGTCCATGTTGTTATCTTGTGCGAGTGAGAGATTGAATGTCAGCGTATGCAATTTGTATTCAAAGCGTTTTCAATACGTGCAAATGCCCATGTAGTTCAGTAATCGTCCTAATATTCATTTCCCTGTATCAGTTCCTTTTGTCTTTGTGAACTCCATTGTTATAGATCTGTAGTCTGACAATTAAAATACTTTGACTGACAATTGAAATACTTCGACTTCGACACACACACACACAGAGACAACCGAACACCCAGTTATAACATAGACTCACATTGTTTACACAAGTATGTCAAAACCCTGCGGTTTCCTTGCTGCCATGTCTAGCTGTGCTGTCGTTTCCATGGTGGTGTCAGTCAGTGTGGTGTGGGTTAGGTTCCTCACACTCCTCTACCTCCCCGCTATCCGCTATCCGGGGATGGTTATCATTGTCTCCCCCCCCCCCCCGCCCCTCCCCACCCCTCAACCCCCCATCTCCGCCGGCTACCCAACATCCCCATTAGGCCAGGGAATTTAGATTAAAATGTGCGTTAGGTCAAAATGTCTGCAACAAAACCGTTCTTCTTACGATGAAATAGAATAAATCATACTGATCACACTGATATAAAGTTGACCACTATAGGGGGGCGGGAACATAAGTAGGTTTTGATTTTTAATGTCCAGAATCGAATATTTTTTTAAATTACTTCTACCTGTGTGAGAGCGCCTTGCAAAGAGTCGCAAGGCAAGCACAGGCAAGCGCGGTATAAGGGGTCGCCAGAGGAAAGCGTTCAGCGCGGTAAGTACATGTGACTGACTGCTGCCGCGCTGATGCTGATCTGTGAGCAGGTCACTGCAGCAGACAACTGATTCTGATCAGTAAGCTAGGAACAGACCTCTTTTAGGCCAGAGAATTTAGATTAAAATTTGCGTTAGGTCCAAATGTGTGCAACAAAACCGTTCTTTTTATGATAAAATAGAATAAATCATACCGATCACACTGATATAAAGTTGACCACTGTAGTGGGCTGGGAATATAATTAGATTTTGATTTTTAATGTCAAGATTCGTGTGGTTCTATTGCTTCTGCCCGTGTGAGAGCGCCTTACAAAGAGTCGCAAAGCAAGAGCAGATGAAGGTTATAGATACTGTACAGAGAGCTAGTAAGATGGGGTCAAAAGGAAACAAACATTTTCAATTTCATGTATTTTATACTAAATCGGTAGAAGACGCAAATTTGCTTTTATGAATGTTTTCCAGTTTCCAGTTTCAGCACGAGATCATTTAGTTTTGAAGTATAGTTAATTTTGTTGAAATTTTACGCAATGCACAACTTGGAAATACTTGAGACTCTGCTTATGAACATGTAGAATATAAATATCTAAATATGTGTTAACCAGGTTTGTTTGAATGAACATTATAGGAACACTGTCCAGACAATTAATTCGGAAAGTATGGAAGGCAGATGATGGCAAAATCGACCAACATCATGTCTTGATGTGAAAAGAATGGTATGAAATACATCTTTTTCTTTGGAAATGAACCGATATTTGCAAATGTGACTCATGAACCCTGGAGAAGGATACGTCAATTTAACGTGGGATATAAGTAATAATAATGATATTGATAATATCAATAATGATAATAAATCGTGTATTTTATTAAAGATTATATAAAACTTTCTTGTAACATGTGTAACACTGAATCCAGGTTACCCAAACTAACTTTACTAACATAGATGTTTGAATTACTAGATTCATGATAATGCTAATAATGAATCTGTCATACAATCTTTAGCCCATGCAACGAAATTAAACAAAGTCTGAGCAAAATTATGTATTTTATCAATGATTACCTAAAAACTTATGACATATGTAACATGGAACCCAAAATACCTAGACGAACTTCCCCACCTGGATGATTTTTTTTTCAGAAACGTAGCAGGCACTCCATTTTCACATCAATTCTCTCCAATCTTTAACTGTTTAAAGTACTACTGTTGATTATATTATGAAATGGGAACAGTATAATTTATATTACTTGACAAAAGTTATCCTCTTTATCTGAATAATTGCGATAAAAGCACCGGATTCTTTGTATCTTTTTATTCGATCAATAAACAGAAAACTGATTAACTTTATCAAAATCACAGTGTACAAATCTGTAGGATTACAGAAAAACAAAATGTAATAAAAGTAAAACGATGAGAAAAAACAAAATAAAACCAAAACAAAGCAACAACAACCAAAACAAAAACTAAGAATAAAAATTTTTATTCTCTGTGTAAAGCAGAACGGAAGAACATGTGTTCCGTGCACAGTTTGGTTTTTCAGAACTTCTTTGATGTAAAATGTGGCTGTTCTAATCAAATTCTGCAGTACGATAAGATCGTAGGGACTGGCGTGTTTTTCGGATACAACGATTTTTTCATTCCACACTTCGTCTGTCACGTGAACTGATAATACATCATTTCGTGATATAACTTCACAAGACAGCATAAACCAGAATCAAGGTAATTATAAGGGGTGATTTTCTACTTTGAACTTTACTGTTTTCAAAATTGTTTGCATCATCGAATTTTGATACAACAAGTATTCAGCTAAAATCAGTCTTATCGCACAACATGAGTTGACTTGTTTCGAAATCTTACGCCAGTATCCGAATATTACCGCATCTCGCCATGTGTCAGAAACAGTGATTGTGTCTAAACTTAATCGGATGAGAAAAAAATGCATAAACAAACCATAACAACGTTGAAATTAAATAAACAGTTTATTTTCAGACAATATATCAACCAGTGGGGCGAATGAACATATCGGAGATTTCCGTGTAACATGTATGTACATTTTACATGCTGTTGGAAACACACATTCTCTGAATCTGTTGTGCTCAAACACACACGATTGAACGGTGTTTGTCAAACCGATTTACGCTCTCCCGGAATGAATCCGCATGGTTGATATGAACAGTTTTAATTTTGTTTGCATGTATATTTTTATTGGGACGTTTACATGCACATTAGTAACACAGAAAAGCAGAAGTGAAAATTAATATGCGACGTCTACTGCTTTTAAGTAGTTGAATAGACAATTTTTACCAGAAAATGAGTATGTCCTGTCGAAGATAGATGAGCTGACCACCTGCTGCAAGTAAAGAATGTGTAGTGTAATCATGTATGTGCTTGCATTTGAATGAATGAAAAACATGTCAAGTGGAACGGGTCGTTTACGTCTGTCACGTGGTTTTTTGCGTAATATTTCAAACTTTATATACCTTTTTTTATTTTTTTTTATTGATAATCAGTGTTTTATTATAACAACAAATGAATATAGATCAGGTCTGTATGTACTGGATTTTAATAAGATTTGTACTTATTTGTTTCTGACCACTTCAAGTTCAGACACATAGCCATGTCGCAAAATGGCGCCGAAATTTTGGATGTTTTTAATAATTTTCAACACATTTAAGACACAAGGACAGAACAGATTTTCACAAAATTGTTGCAGACATTTCTCTATTCAATTGCAGTCCTGATAACATGTGAAATATTTGAATAATCATTGTAAACACATCAGACTGAGAGACCCCGATTTCCAACAAAGTTCTGGAGACTGACCCATTTTCATCTTCCAGGCAGTCTTTGCTCTTCATGACAATCTGATGCACTTCATTTTGCCACCTTCATACTCCAGCCACATGCGTTCTCTTTCCCAAGTGTAAACTGACGTGTCTACTGCGCCAGGGTTCATGAGTCACATTTGCAAACTCCGGTTCATTTCCCAAGAAAAAGATGTATTTCATACCGTTCTTTTCACATCAAGACATGATGTTGGTCGATTTTGCCATCATCTGCTTTCCATGCTTTCTGATTTAATTGTCTGGACAGTGTCCCGCGGACAATGTTCATCCAAACGAGCCTGGTTAACACGTATTTGTATTCTACACGTTAATAAGCAGAGCATGAAGTATTTCTTGTGCATTGCGTAAAATGTCAACAAAATTGCACTTTCGAACTAAATGATCCCGTGCTGCCTTCGTAAATTCACCTTTGCAGTCAGTATAATACTATTTTCATTCTTTATGAAATGTCATGACTGGTAAGAAACTGGAAAACGTTCATAAAAGCGAATTTGCGTCTTCTACCAATTCAGTATAAAGTACACGAAATTAAAAAAAAATGTTTGTTTCCGTTTGACCTGGAACAGTTCTCTTATTTCTGTCATCTGCCACAGTGTCCTACTAATGGAGGTATAAGACAGCATCAACGCGGCAGCAATCAGTCAACCCCCCCCCCCCCCCACACCCCTACCTTCCCCCACCTCCCCACTATCCGGGGATGGTTATCGTTGTCCCCCCACTCCCCCTCCCCGTCCCCACTATCCGGGGATGGTTATCGTTGTCCCCCCACTCCCCCTCCCCGTCCCCACTATCCGGGGATGGTTATCGTTGTCGTCCCCCTCCCCCTCCGTCCCCATTTTCCGGGGATGGTTATCGTTGTCGCCCCCCACCACTATCCGGGTATGGTTATCGTTGTCCCACCCCCGCCTTCCCCCACCTCCCCACTATCCGGGGATGATTATCGTTGTTCCCCCCCTCCCCCCCTCGAGGGCCTCCCCGTCCCCATTTTCCGGGGATGGTTATGGTTGTTGCCCCCCTCCCGCACCCCCCCTCCCGCCACATCCACACCTCCCCATTTTCCGGGAATGGTTATCGTTGTTCCCCCCCTCCCGCACCCCCCCTCCCGCCACATCCACACCTCCCCATTTTCCGGGAATGGTTATCGTTGTTCCCCCCCCTCCCGCACCCCCCCTTCCGCCACATCCACACCTCCCCATTTTCCGGGGATGGTTATCGTTGTCGCCCCCCCCCCTCCCCTCCCCATTTTCCGGGGGATGTTTATCGTTGTCACTCTCCCCACCCCCACCCCCCCTCGCCATTTTCCGGGGATGTTTATCGTTGTCACTCTCCCCACCCCCACCCCCCGTCCCCATTTTCCGGGGATGGTTATCGTTGTCACTCTCCCCACCCCCACCCCCCCCTCGCCATTTTCCGGGGGATGGTTATCGTTGTCACTCTCCCCACCCCCACCCCCCGTCCCCATTTTCCAGGGATGGTTATCGTTGTCACTCTCCCCACCCCCCCCCCCCCATTTTCCGGGGATGGTTATCGTTGTCACTCTCCCCACCCCCACCCCCCGTCCCCATTTTCCGGGGATGGTTATCGTTGCGAACACACACACAGACACAGACACACACACACACACACGCTTAATCGCATGTGCGTAGAGTGCACTTTTCCTCCTGTTCATTTTAAAAGAAGTAAAAAAAATCCTTTGTTCAGAATACTTTCTCCTCTCATGGCCCATTCGTCTGGAACCAACTCTCTCTGCAGATCAGAAAATTTTCTACCACTCCATTCAAGTCTGCCCTTAAAACCAACTCCTTTAACTCTCTCCATACGAACGGCGAAAGAGACGACGTTAACAGCGTTTCACCCCAATTACCACCATCAAAATATTGCAAGCGGAAGGCTCTTATACTGAAGAGGTGAATGTTGACAAAGAATACCACAATTCTGACGACGGAAGCTAAAGGTTGGGTCATTGAGACACCCACTGGACATCCGAGAGGTCTGTGTAGAGGAGAGAGAGGAGTGGCCTTACTGAGTGAGTTAAACTTACATGAAAACCTCTGGCCCTTCGGACTGTTCTCAATGTGTACTTCTCTCGCGCGCGCACGTGTATGACTGTGTGTGTGTGTGTGTGTGTGCGTGTGTGCCTTTTTTTCTTTTCTTTTTTTTTTAAACCCGTTTTGTAAAGCGCTTATAACCCTATTCAGAGAAAAGACGCGAAATAGATTCACATTATTATCATCATCATCGTCATCATAGCTCCACAGGCAGTTGCTCACTGTATTGAGTTGATACATCTGGCAAACGGTAAGAACCTTGTGAAGTATTTCTGACGTTTACTTCACTGATGCCTACATCCTGCCGACGGCTGTTGCGGCACCACTGAGGACAGTGACGAACTGCCTTCATCCCCAGCCTTCCTGTATGCTGATGGGAGGCACGCCTGTCCCCTCTTGGTGTCACCCTCCCGTCTTCTGTCAGCTGTGGAAAGTTCAGATTGAAGGTTCGCGGTGTGTGTGTGTGTGTGTGGTGATAGCGAGTGATTAAAACGAGAGTTACGTTTTTTCATGCGTGTGCGCACAACGCCCCCCACCCCCACCCACCCTCGTCTTTCAGATTCCCAGCATGCAGTCGCAGAGAAATCCATGTAAACTGTCTCGCGAGCTGTTGGCACCTGCTCTTGAAGGGCCAGGGAGGTGTAAGGAGGGGGTCGGGACGTGGTGGCAGACAATTCAATGTCCATAAAACCAAAACAGAAGGAGACAAAAAACTAACACAAAACCAAACAAACCGATGGCCCACATTAGCTGTTGACTGGCACAGCGCAGTACAGTGGATGTTTCTTTGCCGCAGTCCCAACATTGACAGATTGGAGGCGGTGAAACAGGTTCACGGTATCATACCGTTCCGCGGCTTGTCGTTCTACTCTCTCTGTGTGTGTGTGTGTGTGTGTCCGTCGCACTTAAAACGCGCAGCAGACTTTATGAAGGAAAGAGGCGGGGGAGCGGAAGAAGGGAAGAAGAAAAAGAAGGGCTTTGTGAGGGGGGCCGAAGTGGCTTTGTGAGGGGGGGCTGAAGTCATTAAAACGATTGTGCAGACGCGCTCTTTCACGTGCCCGTAGCAAGGTGAGTTTTTACCGTGTTGAAACATTTGTGGTTTTAAATGTGATTTTAGAAGGGAAAGCCTGTGTGTGTGTGTGTGTGTGTGTGTGTGTGTGTACATATACCTTCTTATATGTCTGTCCCCCCCCCCCCCACCTACTTGTCTAGTATAGTAGGCTAGTGGCATCGGCATATTTGTGGTCTTGATTGGATTCTTCAAGATATCAGTTATTGTTGTGCATGAGCTGTCAACTTGAGATAAAAAAAAAAAATTGAAATACAGATAATTATGTTTAAAGACCTTTCGTGGCGGTTTCAGAGCTTCAAAAAACACAGGTTTATAACCATGTATTTATTTTATTAACAGTATCAACGTACTCTGGTATTCTGTGGGATGAAAAAGACCACTTTTCACAACCATCTCGTGTGGTACTTAGGCCGCCACCACAGGTCTGTCCCTGCCTCTCCCCCCCACCCACTAGGTGTAGCCTGCCTTCTGCTGTCACAGCTACCCTTCCCCACCCACCCACTCGGTGTAGCCTGTCTTCTGCTGTCACAACTACCCTCCCCCAGCCCACCCCAATAGGTGTAGACTGTCTTCTGCTGTCTCAGCTGCCCTCCCCCCACCCACCCACTAGGTGTAGCCTGCCTTCTGCTGTCACAGCTACCCTCCCCCAGCCCACCCCAATAGGTGTAGACTGTCTTCTGCTGTCTCAGCTACCCTCCCCACCCCCCCACCCCACTACGTGTAACCTGTCTTGTGCTGTGTCAGTTACCCCCCCTCCTCCACACTAGGTGTAGCCTGTCTTGTGCTGTCTCAGCTACCCTCCCCACCCCCACACTAGGTGTAGCCTGTCTTGTGCTGTCTCAGCTACCCTCCCCACCCCCACACTAGGTGTAGCCTGTCTTGTGCTGTCTCAGCTACCCTCCCCACCCCCACACTAGGTGTAGCCTGTCTTGTGCTGTCTCAGCTACCCTCCCCACCCCCACACTAGGTGTAGCCTGTCTTGTGCTGTTAGCTACCCTCCCCACCCCCACACTAGGTGTAGCCTGTCTTGTGCTGTCTCAGCTATATATATATATATATATATATATATATATATATATATATATATATATATGATGGAGTCTCCCGTCGGACTGACGGATGAGTAGGCAGGCAGGCTTATCTGTCGGTGTGTACCCTCATATTGGAGAACAGGCCGATTCTGGATGCGCAGCACTTCCCACAGGTGTTGCAAGGGAAAACGTCTCCAGAAGTTGAGTCCTGCTTCCTTCGCTCACGCTTCTCCTTAATGGCCAGCGTTCTCTTGTTTTCAAACGTCGTTATGCCACTAGAGCACAGCATCCTCCAGCGAGAGCGGTCAAAGGCATCAGTTTCCCAGGAAGCGATGTCTATGTCACAGGCTTTGAGGTTTGTCTTCAAGGTGTCCTTGAAGCGCTTGCAGGGTCTTCCAAGTTCGCGGCGGTCTTCCTTCAGCTGGCCAAAAAAAGCATCTTCAGGATCATGCTGTCTGTCATGCGGACAACGTGCCCTGTCCAGCGTAGCTGGCACTGAATCAGCAGGCTTTTAATGCTGGGCAGGCCGCTCCTCTCTAGGACCTGGAGGTTAGAGACCCTGTCTTGCCACTTTATGCCGAGGATCTTTCGTAGGCATCTCTGGTGAAACTGCTCAAGTTGTTGAATGTGACGGCGATACGTCGTCCATGTTTCACAACAGTACAACAAGGTGGTCAGCACAACAGCTCAGTAGGTTTTGATTTTGGTGCTGATCCCGATGCCTTTGTTGTTCCACGGCCTGTTGTTGAGTCTGCCAAAGGCGGAGCTGGCCTTAGCGATGCGCAGCGTCACTTCTGCAACAAGGGCTCTGTTGCTGCATAAGGTGCTGCCCAGGTAGCAAAACTTGTCGACTTGTCGACTGTCGACACAGTCAGAGTGTGTTTTGTCAGTGTGGTTGTATGTGTGCATGTTATGTGTCATCTAAACACACAGAGAGAGATTATGTATACATGTATGTATGTATATATGCATGTGTGTATGAATTCATACACAATGAAATGCACGTATATGTATGTGTGTATGAAATCATACACAATAAAATGCATCTGATCTATAGTTTCTAATGTGGTGATAGCAAATTTCATATCGTGCATGCATGAACATATAGTATCACACAGTCAGAGTGTTTTGTCAGTGTGGTTGTATGTGTGTATGTTATGTGTCATCTAAACACAGACAGATTATGTATGTATATATGTGTGTGTGTATGTATGTGTGTATGTATGTATCCACATATGCTACACCACATCTGCTGGGCAGATGCCTGACAACAGCATAACCCCATGCTTGTCAAGCCTTCAGTGCATGCTGTTATATTGTGTACCTATCAGTGGACTTTTTTCCCCTTTCTTAAAAAAAAAGAGAAGTTATACATAAATTTGCCAGAGGACAACACTCACTTGTGTGACAGGAGAGGGAAGAGGAAAACAGAAAAAAAGGTAAACTAGAAAACTACCGTAAAATGTATAACTAACATGCAATTACATTTAACAGTAACAATTCAATAATAATAATGATAATAATCAGAAACCATTAACACAATTCTGAAGTGCATTAAAGGAATGTAGAAATAGGGCTATGAAAGTTCGACCAGAAATAACTTTACAACAAGAAAGTCAAGGCCTTCAAGACTCACTTGTGATAAACTTTTTAAAAAATCCAACCTTTTTATGTATTGAGTATAATGCATTTACTGTTATATTTATATTTTTTGTATTCTATAAACTTGGCACTTTGATCTGATATTCTGACCCAACAGCTAGAGCAGTCATTATTATCATTTTTTGTTCAAACAGGAACTTCTTTTGCTAAGCATGGAAGTTTTATTTATTTTGCAAACGTTTTGGTGCAGATAGTAAAAAAGGGAAATTACTCTGTAATGCTAGTGGAGTTAATTTGCTTTAAACTGATCTTTCTCATCTTAAACATTACATTTTGAAATTATACTCAATACATAAAAAGCTTGGATTTTTAAAAAAAAGTGCATCACAAGTGAGTCTTGAAGGCCTTGCCTCTCTTCTTTCAGTTTAAAGCAAATTAACTCCACTAGCATTACAGAGTAATTTCCCTTTTTTACTTTTTTACGGGATTAAGTCAAAAATGAAAAGAGGACGAGGAGGAGGAGGAAAAAGACTACATGAAAAGGAAAGAAAGGAAGAATGAAAGAAAAACACAAACTTGGTGAAATCATAAATCTAACTTACAAGTTTGAGAAATGAATCAAATGATCATTTCAAAGGAACAATTTTAACCACAATATTGATTATGGAGTCTCCCGTCGGTCCGACGGATGAGTAGGCAGGCAGGCTTATCTGTCGGTGTGTGTCCTCATATGGGAGAAGAGGCCGATTCTGGATGTGCTGCACTTCCCACATGTGTTGCAAGGGAAAACAATATATATATTATCTAAAGTGTTTCACGTTAAAATGGAAATTATGTCCAGAAAAAACAATAAAAACTGGAAAATAAAACCAGAAAATATATACCCCAATTAAGTAGAAAAGGGGAACTCAACAGTAATCAAATAGCCACTCAAAAAGTAATTAAATAGCCGCACAGAACTAAAAATATGATGATGCACTTCAGATGATTTGGTAGGAACGAGGGGAAGAGACAGTGAAACAGAAGACGGAAGATGAGGGAAAAGGAGAGAGGGGTGAGAAAAGCGGGATTAAGTTAGACAAGCATACAGAGAGACACAGAGAGGGAGAGAGGGGTGAGAAAAGCGGGATTAAGTTAGACAAGCATACAGAGAGACACAGAGAGGGAGAGAGGGGTGAGAAAAGCGGGATTAAGTTAGACAAACATACAGAGAGGGAGAGAGGGGTGAGAAAAGCGGGATTAAGTTAGACAAACATACAGAGACACAGAGAGGGAGAGAGGGATGAGAAAAGCGGGATTAAGTTAGACAAGCGTACAGAGAGACACAGAGAGGGAGAGAGGGGTGAGAAAAGCGGGATTAAGTTAGACAAGCATACAGAGAGAGACAGAGGGAGAGAGGGGTGAGAAAAGCGGGATTAAGTTAGACAAGCGTACAGAGAGACACAAAGAGGGAGAGAGGGGTGAGAAATGCGGGATTAAGTTAGACAAGCATACAGAGAGAGAGAGGGGGGGGGGGGGGGTGAGAAAAGCGGGATTAAGTTAGACAAGCGTACAGAGAGACACAGAGAGAGATCAAGGGGTGAGAAAAGCGGGATTAAGTTAGACAAGCGTACAGAGAGACACAGAGAGGGATCAAGGGGTGAGAAAAGCGGGATTAAGTTAGACAAGCGTACAGAGAGACAGAGAGAGGGATGAGAAAAGCGGGATTAAGTTAGACAAGCGTACAGAGAGAGAGAGAGAGGGGTGAGAAAAGCGGGATTAAGTTAGACAAACATACAGAGAGAGGGAGAGAGGGGTGAGAAAAGCGGGATTAAGTTAGACAAACATACAGAGAGAGGGAGAGAGGGGTGAGAAAAGTGGGATTAAGTTAGACAAGCGTACAGAGAGAGAGAGAGAGGGGTGAGAAAAGCGGGATAAACTTAGACAAGCATACAGAGAGACACAGAGAGGGAGAGAGGCATCATCACTGGATGTGTGTGACGTATGGAAGCAGGTTTTTTGGGAGAAGTGGGGAAACAACCACAGCTAACCGGATGTTTATCTCAGTAGTGGGATGATCGATAAATAACAGAGAACACAGTGTGTGTGTGTGTGTGTGTGTCTACGTGCGTGTGTGTGAGTGTGCGTGTTTGTGCGTGTGCGCGCGCGTGTGTGCATATGCGTGTGTGTGCGTGTGCATGCGTGTGTGTGTGTGTGTACGTGCATGTGTGTGTGTGCGTGTGTGTGCGTGCGCGCGCGCTCGCGCGCGCGTGTGTGTGTGTGCGCACGTATGTGCATGCGTGTTTGCGTGAGCGTGTGTGTGTGTGTGAGTGCACGCGTGCGTGCGGAAGTTCTCCGCACCTTGTTGTGGTGGTGTGTTGTTGTGCTTCAGGTCAGCAATGACTAATGGTGTTTACTGAGCGGGGAGAAAAGGTGGTCCTAACGCGCCTTGCATATGCAGGTGTATTGAATCGTAAGGGTTTCTTCTTCGTATGGTGTTTTTTTTGGTTTGGTTTTGTTACACTGGTTTCTAGATGCAGTGATAATTATATTGTTTTGTTTATCGCGGTGTTTTGTATTATACTCTATCCATGGTCAGCCATGACCGAAGGAGGTCTACACTGTCGTGGAGGTGGTGTTGTGGGGTACACACGTACACTTGAGGTGGTGGGAAAAGAGGGAGTATGGGTTGGGGGGCGGGGGGAGGTGGGGGGCAGATGTGGGGTAGAGAGAGAGAGGGGGTTGGGGGTGGGGGGGGTGGGGGGGGGGGGTAAGGGAACAGACAAAGTAGATTGTAGTGTGTTGTGTTGTACCATTTTGCTGTGCTATATTATTTTGCATTGTACTGCATTGCATTTTATTATGTTGTATTATGTTTGTATAATGTTGCGTTGTTTTGTGCTGTGCTGTGCTGTGCTGTGCTGTGCTGTGCTGTGTTCTGTTTTGTTTCTGCGACAAATAAAAGATTTCGTGATGTTTGGGCTGCTCTCCCCGAGAGAGCGCGTCATTACATTTTTTCTCTGCAGGTGTATTTGTTTTATTATCGGTTTGGATTCTTTTAAAATAGAAAATTGCCAAGGATAACCCTCTTCTTGCCTTGGGTTCTTTTACACGCGCCAGGCACATGCTGCACACAGGACCTGGGGTTTACCGTCATGTTCTGACGGAATGGAAAGCAGTAGGAAGGACGGGGGTTGGGGAGTCCACACAAAACCTGATTTGTGCGGGAATCAAGCCCCTGGACACTGGCATGTTTCCTTGTCGGGCGCTTTGACCACAAATCCACCGCTCCACATGGGTATATGGGTGGTCATGTCACATGGCTGGGTATATGGATGGTCATGTCACATGGCTGGGTATATGGATGGTCATGTCACATGGCTGGGTATAGGGGTGGTCATGTCACAGGGCTGGGTATAGGAGTGGTCATGTCACAGGGCTGGGTATAGGGGTGGTGTTTGTCAAAGGGCTGGGTATAGGAGTGGTGTTTGTCAAAGGGCTGGGTATAGGAGTGGTGTTTGTCAAAGGGCTGGGTATAGGGGTGGTGTTTGTCAAAGGGCTGGGTATAGGGGTGGTCATGTCACAGGGCTGGGTATAGGGGTGGTCATGTCACAGGGCTGGGTATAGGAGTGGTGTTTGTCAAAGGGCTGGGTATAGGAGTGGTGTTTGTCAAAGGGCTGGGTATAGGGGTGGTCATGTCACAGGGCTGGGTATAGGGGTGGTGTTTGTCAAAGGGCTGGGTATAGGAGTGGTGTTTGTCACAGGGCTGGGTATAGGAGTGGTGTTTGTCAAAGGGCTGGGTATAGGTGTGGTGTTTGTCACAGGGCTGGGTATAGGTGTGGTGTTTGTCAAAGGGCTGGGTATAGGATTGGTGTTTGTCACTGGGCTAGGTATAGGGTGGTCATGTCACAGGGCTGGGTATAGGTGTGGTGTTTTTCAAAGGGCTGGGTATAGGAGTGGTGTTTGTCAAAGGGCTGGGTATAGGAGTGGTGTTTGTCAAAGGGCTCGGTATAGGGGTGGTGTTTGTCAAAGGGCTGGGTATAGGGGTGGTCATGTCACAGGGCTGGGTATAGGTGTGGTGTTTGTCAAAGGGCTGGGTATAGGAGTGGTGTTTGTCAAAGGGCTGGGTATAGGAGTGGTGTTTGTCAAAGGGCTGGGTATAGGAGTGGTGTTTGTCAAAGGGCTGGGTATAGGGGTGGTCATGTCACAGGGCTGGGTATAGGAGTGGTGTTTGTCACAGGGCTGGGTATAGGAGTGGTGTTTGTCAAAGGGCTGGGTATAGGAGTGGTGTTTGTCACAGGGCTGGGTATAGGAGTGGTGTTTGTCAAAGGGCTGGGTATAGGGGTGGTCTTGTCACAGGGCTGGGTATAGACCTTGTTCGTTAGGAAACCAGAAGTCAGTGAAAAGTTCAGCCCCTTCACCTTGGGACGTCCGGATAAGGCAACATGGTGACTCTGTCCACTGAAACTGAAAGTGCGCTTTAATCCATGAAAGTTAAAGAACCGAAAGAGTATTTTTTTTTAAAAAAGAACGGACAACTGATAAGTGGCGTGAAAGTTGAACTTGTTCGTCGTGCAAAGATTTTCAGTTGTGGCGGAACCAGAAACAAGAAGGTGAAGTCAAGTCAGTTTCTGCTGTCACAGAGAGATTTCTGCTGTCACAGAGAGATTTCTGCTGTCACAGAGAGATTTCTGCTGTCACAATGACATTAACCTCCCGCAGATTTTTAACAACTGAAGAAAAAAGTATCGCTTCTGTGTGTGACCCATTCATTCAGAATCTATATACATTCTAGCATTTCATATTGTTGGTACATAGTATGAGTGTGTGTGTTTGTGTGTGTGTGTGTGTGTCACGTTACTTTTTTTTCTTTTTTCTTTCCTTTTTTTCTTGGAGAAACTTTAATACATATTGTGGCGAGCAGAGTGTTGGAGTTGGAGTTGAACATGGAAATCTGTGGGGAAATGAGTGGTGCAGTTTAGCATGGAAATTGTGTGGAGAAGAGTGGTGGAGCTGTGCATGGAATTTGATTAAAGATAATAATCATCAAAACCGATTCATGTGTGTTTCATCACAGTTGCATTGATGATTAACTGCAAGTAAAGAATGATTTCATCTTATGGTGTAGCATGCATGCATGTGTGCATACAGTACTCACTCATTCATCATTACAAGTGTCTTCTCAACACTTCCAGACATTCAGACCCACCAGTCTGGTACAATCAGCTGGCCTGTTTACCCAAAATGGATATGTCTGTACTTTCACCAGGTTAGAATATGTATTTCTTTTATGGAAATTGTAAGTTCATTGTATCTAACAACTGGCCAAAGGATTAACACCTACATACCAGTTTTCTCTTTGATGCCATTTTTTTTAGAAACTGGTAGAGCTGTAAATTCTTAGTGTAAATATTTGCTTTTTTTTTCTGACGGGCATTTTATTTAAAGTGAGCCTAAAGAAAATTTTCTGTTTTTGGTTGAAGCAGATAATAAAGTATTTTGAATTGAATTGAACTGAATTGAATTTATTTACATTTGCATGCCCCACCTTCC
The DNA here is from genome assembly GCF_041734735.1 of Babylonia areolata. Lineage (NCBI taxonomy): Eukaryota > Metazoa > Mollusca > Gastropoda > Neogastropoda > Buccinidae > Babylonia > Babylonia areolata. The sequence continues at coordinate 13,436,126 of NC_134908.1, forward strand.
ATCTTTTATTTCCTGTATTTTTTATCATATGCACAGCTCCACCACTCAGCTCCCCACAGATTTCCATGCTCAACTCCAACACTCTTCTCCCCACAATATGTATTAAAGCTACTCCAATATAAAATAATAATAATAATAATAATAAAAACAACAACAACAACAAAAGTCATGTGATAGAAAAGCCAGAAAAAGATCAAATTCATTGGAACAGCAATGACCATTATCTCAAGTCTGAAATCTGTTTTTAGAAGGCGCGAGCACACACACACACACACACACACACACACACACACACACACACACACACACACACACACACTATGTACCAACACTATGAAATGCTAGAATGTATATAGATTCTGAATGAATGGGTCACACACAGGAGCGATACTTTTTTTTTCTTCAACAGGTTGTTAAGAATCTGCAGGAGGTTTATGTCGCTGTGACAGCAGAAACTGACTTGACTTCGCCTTCTTGTTCCTGGTTCCGCGACAATTGAAAATCTTTGCACGACGAACAAGTTTAACTTTCACGCCACTTATCTGTTGCCGTTCTTTTTAAAAACAAACAAACTCTCGGTTCTTTAACTTTCATGGATTCAAGCGCACTTTCAGTTTCAGTGGACAGAGTCGCCATGTTGCCTTATCCTGACGTCCCAAGGTGAAGGGGCTGAATTTTTCACTGACTTCCGGTTTCCTAACGAGCAATGTCTATAGGGGTGGTGTTTGTCACAGGGCTGGGTATAGTGGTGGTCATGTCACAGGGCTGGGTATAGGTGTGGTGTTTGTCAAAGGGCTGGGTGTAGGAGTGGTGTTTGTCAAAGGGCTGGGTATAGGTGTGGTGTTTGTCAAAGGGCTGGGTGTAGGAGTGGTGTTTGTCAAAGGGCTGGGTGTAGGAGTGGTGTTTGTCAAAGGGCTGGGTATAGGAGTGGTGTTTGTCAAAGGGCTGGGTGTAGGAGTGGTGTTTGGACTTGGGGTGGGGTAGGAGACAGACAGCCAGCCAGCCAGAAAGACAGATCAACAAAAAAGCACCATTTTTCAAATGAATTATTATGATACTGAGAGAGCGAGGGGGAGCTGTTAAGAGAGAGACGAAGAGAGAGAGAGGGGAGTGTTATAAAGGGGGTGGTAAGAGGGCGAGAGAGTAGTTAAAAGAGGAGAGAGAGAGAATAAGAGGGGGCCGGGGCCAAGGGGAGAGGGGGCGGGGGAAGTGGGGAGGGGGGGGGGGGTAGAACGGTAGTTGAAAAGGAAGGATGGGCGCATTCATGTACATGTGTAGGTATAAAGGCGCATGGTGAGATTGGTTGCACGTTTAGTCACCTGCACCTCAGTACCGTAAGACTCATTCCGTTTACCCCCATCCCCACCACTCCCATCCCACTCCCACCCCCACTCCACTTCCCACGCCCTCCTCTCCAGTCTCGTCAGTCTGGCATCCTGTCAGAGACAGCACATCATCCAGGAAGAATCTGTTGAGGAAGGAGGGAGGAAGTGTGGATGCTGTTTGATGTATTACATGCTGTGCACCTGTGGAGTGGAGGACGTGTTGCCAGCCTGTGGACTGAAGTGATGCACAGGTAGTGAAGGGCTGCACTTACCTCAGCGCTACACAAGCAACGGACTCGCTCTGCATCTTTACATATTGTTTTCATTTAGTTATGACAGAAGACAGTGTTGGAGATGACCAAGTGACAGCTGTGTGTGTGTGTGTGTGTGTGTGTGTGTGTGTGTGTGTTGGTGAGGACAAGACAGGTCACAAGTATGACGGTTGGACTGAAAAGAAACGATTCCGCGTTTTTATGTTTATTGTTTTTGTGGAGGGGGTAAGGATTGGGCTAGCGCGCGCGCGCGCATACACACACACCCTCACACACACACACACACACACACACACACGTACACCCATGTTATAACCTTACATACCCGGCGGGAAACTCGCACCCCTGCATTGACGCACACGGATGACAAATTTGTTTTTTCCCGTAACGATACACGCAATTGCTGTTCGCCTGTCTGTGTCAGTGTGTCTGTTTCTGTCTGTCTCTTTGTTTCTCTCTGCCTCTTTCTCTGTCTGTGTCTCTCTTTCACTGACGTAAGAAACGCACACAAATGATTTTTTTATTTTATTTGTGAGATTAACATTACTTTGTACTGACAGCACACACACACACACACACACACACTATAATATCACTGATAGTGAAAAGACGCTAAAGTAAAGAACACTCTCTCTCTCTCTCTCTCTCTCTCTCTCTCACTAAGCCTTTGGCTTTCAGTTCACTTTTCTCTCTCGTTTCTCACTGCAATGGATGAAAAGCCATCCTGGCTTCAGCCTGTGTCTGTCCAGCCCGTAAGCCGGGCCCCTTCAGTTGAATCCGCTTCGGAAGGGAAGAGAGAGGGAGAGATATTGATTGTACATGCTGAATCATCCCCAGCAGTCTCCCCGACAGTCCATTGGACGGGGAGCCAGCAGCGGTCAGTGAAGGCGATCACATTGATGCGGAAGTGACAGCAGCTGATGTGGAGTGGCCCCACGGCCAGGCCTTCTCTCTTCAAAACAGTGCCCAGCGTGTGTGTGCTGTTGCGCTTCGTCATCATAGTTGACGTGTCGATTTTTTCCTGTCATATTTTTTCGAAAGGTTCATGCACTTTTGACTCCGCTTCCGTGATAGGGATACGTGGTGGGGTTTTGTTATGACAAACAGGGAGCACAACAAGACTGAACACGTTGGGACTGTGGCGTGTTGTAATTAGTGTCACCAAAATGAAAACCACGTACAGAACAGTTGTCAGATTGAATGACGCTGCACTGACAAACATACACAAAAAGGAACAAATGTACAACAGAAAGTGCAACTGACAAGTGACGTGATAATCATTAAGACTGATGTGTGGGTTTAGGGGGGAAAGAGAGAGAGAGAGAGAGAGGGAGAGTGCTTTGGACTGTGGCCAGTTCCAACTGGGCCCGTAGCTGTTATGTGATATTGACCGGTCTGCGTCTGGATTCGGTGGTGTGTTTGGGAGAAGACGTGTGGCACTGAAGGTGACCTGTGATAGTGGGGGTGAGACGTGTGGCACTGAAGGTGACCTGTGATAGTGGGGGTGAGACGTGTGGCACTGAAGGTGACCTGTGATAGTGGGGGTGAGACGGGTGGCACTGAAGGTGACCTGTGATAGTGGGGGTGAGACGTGTGGCACTGAAGGTGACCTGTGATAGTGGGGGTGAGACGTGTGGCACTGAAGGTGACCTGTGATAGTGGGGGTGAGACGGGTGGCACTGACCTGTGATAGTGGGGGTGAGACGTGTGGCACTGAAGGTGACCTGTGGTAGTGGGGGTGAGACGTGTGGCACTGAAGGTGACCTGTGATAGTGGGGGTGAGACGGGTGGCACTGACCTGTGATAGTGGGGGTGAGACGTGTGGCACTGAAGGTGACCTGTGATAGTGGGGGTGAGACGTGTGGCACTGAAGGTGACCTGTGATAGTGGGGGTGAGACGTGTGGCACTAAAGGTGACCTGTGATAGTGGGGGTGAGACGTGTGGCACTGAAGGTGACCTGTGATAGTGGGGGTGAGACGTGTGGCACTGAAGGTGACCTGTGATAGTGGGGGTGAGACGTGTGGCACTGAATGTGACCTGTGACAGGGGGCTGGAGTTGTGTTCTGTGCACTAACAGGCTGCCTCCTGACTGTTGGAATCTTTAGTGTTTTCTTTAAACCAGTGTCTGTGTGGCGTGGAAAATTGTGACCATGGGGTAAGAGAGAGAGAGAGTGTGTGTGTGTGTGTGTGTGTGTGTGTTAACCTCTTTTTTTTTCTTTTTTTTTCAATAACTTAAGCCTTGAAGCAGTTAATCAAATTACGAGAGAGATTGTGCCAAAATATTTTTGTTTGATAGACTTGATTCAATCATCAGGTTCAGATATGTTTTTATGACATGTATGACACTGCTGTGCACATGCAAGAAGAAGGAAAAGATGAGAAAGATCTCTTCACATCTAACTGACTCAGAAAACCATTTGTGGTTCTCACACTTGTCAGCATTGTTGTGTGTTCTATGAAAAGAAACAAGATAAACCCACACTATCTCCAATGGATAATATTTTTGTATATTTTTAATGCAAATGTTGACCTTGTGTGTGATGAGGTATCAGGCAGGGAAACGAAGCATGCTCATGTGTGTAAGGCATCACTAATGGCTCTCTCCACCACTGAGACCGGGTCCATGGAATCCATTAGCTGTCTTTAAAAAGGCCTGACAGTTTCGGTTGTATTTGCTCATTTCCACTTTTGTACTCCTCCCAGTCTCTGTCTCTGCCTCTTTCTCTCGATCTTTATGTCTGTATCTCATTCATTCTTTGTCTCTGTCTGTCTGTCTCTCTTTCTGTGCCCCTCTCCATCTCTCTGTGAGAGCATCCATATCAGACGGTGTGCACGTGGCATGCTGACATAAGGCAGGGGACTGTCAAGTGGTGTGCGTGGTGGCCCCCAACCCCTTTCCCCCACCATCAAACCTTGACACCGTGTCTTCCCATTCCTCGCTTTTGGCAGTTATTGCTTGTCGTCTGCTGGTGTTAGGAAAGTAGGATAAGGAGAATGTATTGGTGGGTTGGAGAGGAAGAGAGAGAGAGAGAGAGAGAGAGAGAGTGTTTGTGAGCATGTGCGTGTCTGTGTGTGTATATGTGTGTGTATCTATGTGTTATTCCTTCATACCCGTATTTGTATACATGTTCCTGTGGGTTACGGTCAATATCTTTCCGTCTGTTTCCTATCCGCCCGTTCCCGTCCTTGTTTCTCTAATCATGCACACTCACACACATATACACGCACACATACACGCCGCAAACGCACTCACGCACACCGTACAAGCACGTACACACAGCTACACACCCATGTTCACAGACACACCGACACAGACACACACATATACATACACGCACGTGCGCTGCACACACATACGCACATGCAGCTCCCCAACACACAAACTTCCTCAAAATAGACACGCATCAACACCTGTCACTTACACAGTAGTCATAAAGGAGACAGCAAATTGCACGTGAGACAAAGGGGATGACGGACAGTTAAACAGAAAACTTGTTGCATTTTTCAGGGGATGGCCAAGGAAAATAAAGGCAGTGCCAGAGTCGCGAGTGCCTGTCTTGGAGAAGGTAAGCTAGCAACATAAAGTTGTTTTTTCTGTGTGTACGCTGCCTTTGCAAGGGTATAGGGTTCGTTTTTGTCTGTGTCTGTCTGTCTGCTGTCTGCCTCGTTGTCATGGACGCCAAGACACGTGCTTATTTGTCAGTGCCCTAGCCAGTAAAGTTCAAAGCAGACACAGTGACCAATGTCTTAGCCAGTAAAGTTCAAAGCAACACAGTGACCAATGTCTTAGCCAGTAAAGTTCAAAGCAGACACAGTGACCAATGTCTTAGCCAGTAAAGTTCAAAGCAACACAGTGGCCAATGTCTTAGCCAGTAAAGTTCAAAGTAGACACAGTGACCAATGTCTTAGCCAGTAAAGTTCAAAGCAGACACAGTGACCAATGTCTTAGCCAGTAAAGTTCAAAGCAACACAGTGGCCAATGTCTTAGCCAGTAAAGTTCAAAGTAGACACAGTGACCAATGTCTTAGCCAGTAAAGTTCAAAGCAGACACAGTGACCAATGTCTTAGCCAGTAAAGTTCAAAGCAACACAGTGACCAATGTCTTAGCCAGTAAAGTTCAAAGTAGACACAGTGACCAATGTCTTAGCCAGTAAAGTTCAAAGTAGACACATTGACATAGTGGAATGTCTTAGCCAATAAAGTTCAAAGTAGACACAGTGACCAATGTCTTAGCCAGTAAAGTTCAAAGCAGACACATTGGCATAGTGGAATGTCTTAGCCAGTAAAGTTCCAAGCAGACACAGTGACCAATGTCTTAGCCAGTAAAGTTCAAAGTAGACACATTGGCATAGTGGAATGTCTTAGCCAGTAAAGTTCAAAGTAGACACATTGGCATAGTGGAATGTCTTAGCCAGTAAAGTTCAAAGTAGACACAGTGACCAATGTCTTAGCCAGTAAAGTTCAAAGTAGACACATTGGCATAGTGGAATGTCTTAGCCAGTAAAGTTCAAAGCAGACACAGTGACCAATGGCAGCCAGTAAAGTTCAAAGTAGACACATTGGCCTAGTGCAGTGTCTTAGCCAGTAAAGTTCACAGTAGACACGTTGGCCTAGTGCAGTGTCTTAGCCAGTAATGTTCAAAGTAGACACATTGGCATAGTGGAGTGTCTTAGCCAGTAAAGTTCAAAGTAGACACATTGGTATAGTGGAGTGTCTCAGCCAGTTCTTCTTTGTGTCTTAGCTTGTAAAATTCAAAGCGGACACCGCGACATGTGAAGTGTCTTAGCTTGTAAAATTCAAAGCGGACACCGCGACATGTGAAGTGTCTTAGCCAGTAAAAGTCTGTAGTGGACGTGCACTCAGTCTGGCTCTGGGACTAAGCGGTGATTGTTGTTGTCACTGGGGGGCTTAGTAAGTGGTGTCTAGCGAAAGTTGAATCAGAACAGGCACATCTGAACGCCAACAGAGTTTCTCGGCAGCAGTGCAGGGTCTACTCAGGTGTGTGGCCTTCTGGTGGCCTAACTTTGATAGTTCCCTGTGGACTGCCCAGATAAACCTGGGTGTGGCTGTCTATTGGGGACTTGAGATGAGCGGCGTGAGATCAATGCCACGCTGCAGATGGTGGGGCACCGAAAGAAATGTAGGCCAACAGCAGTGTGTCAGCTAGTAAAGTTCAAATTCAAAGTAGTTATTCTGACCACGTGCAGTGTTATAGTCAGTAAGGTTCAAAGTAGTTAACTATACAAAGTGCAGTGTTATAGCCAGTAAAGTTCAAAGTAGTTATATTGACCAAGTGTAGTGTTATAGCCAGGAAGGTTCAAAGTTATACTGACCAAGTGCAGTGTTATAGACAGGAAGGTTCAAAGTAGTTATACTGACCAAGTGCAGTGTTATAGCCAGTAAGGTTCAAAGTAGTTATACTGACCAAGTGCAGTGTTATAGCCAGGAAGATTCAAAGTAGTTATACTGACCAACTGCAGTGTTATAGCCAGGAAGATTCAAAGTAGTTATACTGACCAACTGCAGTGTTATAGCCAGGAAGGTTCAAAGTAGTTATACTGACCAAGTGCAGTGTTATAGCCAGTAAGGTTCAAAGTAGTTATACTGACCAAGTGTAGTGTTATAGCCAGTAAGGTTCAAAGTAGTTATACTGACCAAGTGTAGTGTTATAGCCAGTAAGGTTCAAAGTAGTTATACTGACCAAGTGCAGTGTTATAGTCAGGAAGGTTCAAAGTAGTTATACTGACCAAGTGCAGTGTTATAGCCAGTAAGGTTCAAAGTAGTTATATTGACCAAGTGCAGTGTTATAGCCAGTAAGGCTCAAAGTAGTTAATCTGAACAAGTGCAGTGTTATAGCCAGGAAGGTTCAAAGTAGTTAATCTGAACAAGTGCAGTGTTATAGCCAGGAAGGTTCAAGGTAGTTAATCTGAACAAGTGCAGTGTTATAGCCAGGAAGGTTCAAAGTAGTTATTCTGACCAAGTGCAGTGTTATAGCCAGTAAGGTTCAAAGTAGTTAATCCGACCAACTGCAGTGTTTTAGCCATTAAGGTTCAAAGTAGTTATACTTTGAATAATTCTGATTCACACGGACGCACCCACGCACACACGCACGCACGCACGCACGCACGCACGCACACACACGCACACACACACACACACACGCACACACTCATACCAAGAGGATAAAGGAAGACGACGATAGTGATTGGCCACATTAGTGGTCTCTGCGTCTAAGATAACCATGGAGTCATGGCCTGAACTTTTCCACTCTTGTGTGAATACAGAGTGTGTGTGTGCGCGCGCGCGCGTTCGTGTGTGTGTGTGTGTGTTCGTGCGTGCGTGTGTGTGTGTGTGTGAGTGTGTGTGTGTGTGAGCGCGCGCGTGCGTGCGTGCGTTTGAATCAGAATTGTATTTATTTCCCATGAAAAAGACAAGAAAAGATTGGTGAACAGATAAACAAAATTTAGAATGTTTAGGGATATGATTCCGCAACCAGCTCCCATCTTTTATTATTATACATTTTTTTTTAAAAAGATTACTATTGAAAGTCTTGATTTTCACAATGTAATGGTTCGAAAGGAAGGTGTATAATCAGTAAATGTGAACATGTCTACCCACTACCAGAGAAAGCGGAGCCATAACGTGGAATATATATATATATATATTTATATATAATTATGATGTTTTTTTCTAGATACAAAATTCTAAACTCCAGAGGGAGGATGCTTGTTTATAGTTATATTCCGTTAGAGAGAATGCTTTGTTGATAATTATTGCTAGCTCTTTTGTGAATGCTTAGACACATTTGTGGTTTATGCAAATTATTGATGGCTGAATCCCAAAGGAGAGAGAGAGGGAGAGGGGGGGGGGGAGGTGGGGGGCGTTAACATTGGCAAGTGGTAGAGAAACAAAACTGGGCAGGATGGTTGATATCGATACAATCTAACTAGCCATCACCAGTACCAAGACGCTGCTCCTGTGAGAGTATCATAAATTCCTATATACATTTCTGCACTGGTTTGTTATATGAACATTTTCATGTTTACAGAGTCACTCATAAAATACAGTCGTTTTACTGTCCACGTGAAGTAAACATGAAATGGTATTTTCTCACTCCTGTATTTTAGAAATGGACACACTGGGTATCAAGATCAGGACAGGTTGGTCAGTTATTCAGTCACAACTAGATTCCAACAGGAATTCATTCTAGTCACAAGGAGAAGAAATGTAAAGGGAAGTGCTGTTTACGTAACATTAGCCCGCAAAGAAATGTGACATGAATGACCAGGAAGAAAACACACAGAATGCAGACTTCACTTTAAGACGAAATTTGACACCCCTTTCACACACACATACACGCACACACGCATCCACAGACACGCACGCACGCACAGAGACACGGACACAGACAGACAGAACAGACAGACAGACACACGCACGCACGCATGCACAGAGCACGGGGCAGTAAAAACGAGGATGTCAACAGTTGTTCGAAACCAGGTTGTCGTGTTTCGCAAATGTATCTTGTGAGTGTGTCGATTTCTGAATGATAAGCGGAGGCATGGGCCTAAACCTTTCTTGTTTTAATTTCTTTTTACTCAGCATTTGTGCGGTGTGTGTGTGTGTGTGTGTGTGTGTGTGTGTGTTCTTTTTATGTGCCTGTTTTATGTGTGCGTGTGTGCACTCAAGCGCGTTCATGGGATTAAGTTTTTGTTTGCGGGCTTTTGTGACAGTGATTGTGTATGGTTTGGCATGTGCGTGAAAAGAACGAAGTGGTGAGAAGAGGATAGGGTTTGGAGAGAGAGAGAGAGAGAGAGAGAGAGAGAGAGAGATGGAAGATGAGGATAGGGTTTGGAGAGAGAGAGATGGAAGATGAGGATAGGGTTTGGAGAAAGAGAAAGAGAGAATGGAGTCGAAGTGGAAGTCGAAATATTCTAATTGTCAGACCACAGATCCATAACAATGGAGTTCACAAGGACAAACAGACTTAATACAGGGAAATGAATATTAGGCCAATCATTGAACTACATGGACAACGATAACGATTCTAGAGTATTTGCTCATAATGAAAACACCTTGAACACAAATTTGCATGTACTGACACTCAGTCTCACACTCGCACAAGATAACAACATGGACATCTTAAAAGCACTTGGACGTTTGTGAAATTTAGCAGGAATAAACTGGGAATGTAGAGAACAATACTTAGGGCAGACCAAAAGAAAATGGATTTCGGTTTCCGGAGTGTCATCACAAAAAGGACAATTCTTACTTTGCCCATCATAATTGAACTGCAAAAAGTGTGAGCGCAAGTTGGACATTCCAATTCTAAACCGCGAAAAAACACGGCTCATATTTATACATTTGACATTGTTCAAGTAAGGTTTAAGTGTGAGGGACTGATTGTAAATTGAATATACCTCATAAAAGGCGTGAGACTGGAGAGCTGAATGCCAGTCTTGAGTAAAGCAATCAACCAGTCGTTACTTAAATTCAATCATAAACATTTTGACATTACCAACTGACTGAGCCTCCCAAACAAGACCAAATCCAAATTTATACAAAACATTTCTCACAGAGCAAGCCCAAGTACAATAATTGTGACTTTGCAATGATAACATCATATTATTAGCTTTCTTAAGGAAACGGTCATTATCCATGAAACAACATGAAGCCAAAATTTAATGTGCTTGGAGTAGGTGGTCACATACAGGGGACAGCGACCAAGTTCACTATAAATCAAGTGTCTTGGTGCTCTCTGACTCACGCCCAAAAGACGCTTCATTGCAGACAGGTGCACCCTTTCGATGCACTCTTGATTTCCAGTCAAACCCCAAACTTCTGCTCCGTATGTCAAAATTGTTTTGATTTGTAATTCAAATAGTTTGAAAAAAAAAATACCGTGGGAGTGTTCACCAATAGACCAGAGCATTTTAAAGATAGCGGCACATCCCTGTCTAGCACGTTCAGACAAATCACGCGTAGCGGGTTGGAAAGAAAGCCGCGTAGTAAAGATAACACCAAGATACTTGTACATGCTAACAGTTTTCAGTTGTGCATCGCCGAACATCCATGCCTCGTTCTGCGCAAGAAAACCTCCATTTCCAAAGACAACAGTATTTGATTTATCAAGGTTTACAACTAAATCAAGGCGTCTGGTGGTTTCAAACAAAACATTCAGTTGGGTTTGAAGACAGTCATGCTGTCAGATAACAAGGCAACATTGTCGGCGAATAACAAAATCAAAATTTGGATAAACTCTGGTGAAAGCTGAATGCCTAGCCTACCATGATTATTGATTTCTTTTGTTAACTCGTTAATAAATAATGAAAACAATACAGGAGAACATACTTCGCCTTGTTTCAGACCGCCAGGACATAGAAGAGTGTCTCTGAGGTCACCTCCGACGCGAACACGTGCCTTAACAACTGTATAAATACTTTTCAGTGCATTAAAAAAAATTTCCATTGATACCATTGACACTCAGAATTCTCCAGAGCTTATCTCTTCTAACAGTATCGAAAGCTTTTCAAAAATCAATAAATGCAACATATAATTTTCTATGTCTGAGTAGTTGTCTCTGTATTAATGTAAGCAATGTAAAAATGTGATCAGTTGTGCAATGACCTTCTCTAAATCCAGCTTGTTCTTCCCCAATAACCCCATTTTCTTCAGTCCATTTAGTAAGACGTCTATTTGACACAAAAGTGTAAAGCTTGCTACAAATGTTTAACGGGGAGATACCATGGTAATTATCAGGTACATTCAAATCGCCCTTCTTATGGAGTGGTTGCAACACTGAAAAACACCAATCATCTGGAAAAATGCTGTGATCAAACATGAAATTTAAAAAACTTCAACAAAAAAGGCAGATGTGAAATGCACTATGTTTGTAAAACTATCCAATTAGCCAGTCAGGCCAGGCAGCTTTCTGACTCTTGAGTGCCCTGATAGCAGCTTCAATTTCTGATACATAAGTTTCTTGATCTAATGAATCATTTCTCTTGCATAAACGAGCAGCATGCCAGTTATCATAATACATACAAAAGTCATCATCACAACCGTTATTCACAGAAAAATCATTGAAAACATTTTGAAAGTGGGAGAACCAATCATTGCAAGAAATATTGTCGATACCACCTGATCTAGGCCTAACAGAACGAACTGTGTCCCAGAATTGCTTTGGATTAGTCGAGTGACATTGTAGAGACTGAATCACATCCTCTCCATGCAGTTTTCTCTTTTGACGCAATAACTCTTTATATTCTCTACTTTTTTTGGAATAAGCCAGACAGTCAGTGTCCAGGTTAGTTCTGGAGGCCCAACGTAACTGGTTACGAAGAACTTTTCTACTCTCACGGCACACAAGGTCAAACCACACTTTTCTTCTCTCATTCCCAAACACAACTGTTTGTTTTTTTCATACATTCACCCGAGAAAGCAAAACATTCATTAAATTTTGACAGTGCAGCGTTAACATCAACATCTACAAGTGAAACTGCATGCTGAATTATTTGTTTCACCTTGTCAGAGGACATATTACTGTAGAAAGTCTCCCTCATTTCATCATCCCATTTATACTTAATCAGCGTGGACATAGGCATACGCGTTCTAGTCTGCTGTTCCAAAACGTTTACATTCGTATTCATAGCCAAAACTCGACAAGGGAATGCTTTGACTCTACCATATGCCTAACATTCAAACTTTTACAACAAGTAAGCATTGAACTGGATACAAAACAAAAAAAAGAAAAAAAAAAGAAAAGAAAAAAGAATAACACTACAGCCATGAAGAATAATCATGTCAAAATCCTCGCATACATTAAGCAGGTAACGACCAAAAGAATTCTCTTGATTGTCTCTAGAAATTCTGCATAAATAATCATTCTGCACAGTAGATGTCTCCAACGTATCACGACTACACGGAGTAAATAAATCATAAATTGATCAACATTTCTGTAGTTCATTGTACTGGTGCGAGCATTCAAATCACAGTATACAATTACAGGAAAATCGCCAAATTCTGTAAACAACTCAAACAATCTTCTAACATCGAAATACCATTACAAATATCTGTCTCTTCATAGTATTTAGAACTTTCAGGTGGAATGTATGCTCCAATAAGGAGGCAGTCAGATGCAGTACCCACAATAATGTTGTCAAATTCTACATGTATTCTCACAATGAATGGCACAAACTCCTTTACCAGCAGAGCTATACCACCAGACAAACGTCCGTGTACACTGTCGGAAATCTTAACAGTAGGACACACAAACACAGCATGAGAACAAAATAGAGTATCAGGGATAGTTTCGGTAAATGTTTATACCAAAAGAACAAAATCGTAATCATTAGTAATACGCCATAGACCCTCCATATTAAATGAGGCGAAAGAAATACTACAGCATGAGGGCTGGGGTACATTACCGTCAGTTTCATTAGGCACTTGATCGCCGTACACTGGATCCTGGTCTGACTCTCATTTTGCACCCTTCACTTCACCATTACTACAGTTGCTGAGTGAGTCGGAGCCAGCTGTCTCACCTCCACTCTGGACGAACAACCTCTTCCACTGACTGTTCAGCTCCCCAGGCCTGCGGTCTGGTGCAATGGTCGTTTGGCTCCTCAGCTGCCTGGGAGAGTGAAACGATTGAGCAGCCTCTGACTGGCATGCACCCCTCATGCGAGTCCCCCTTCCCCTTCCGGCTGAAGCAGCCGACCCAGCACTACTCCTCACACTGACGGGAGAACCACGTCCAAAACCATACACGGGGGTGGTGGGGGTACAGGGTCATTGTTCACAGCACTTCCACCCGTCACCTCCCTTCTTTTACTTCTCATCTCTCCCTCCACCTCTCTGTCCTGCTCCCTCATTCCCTCCCCAATCCCCTCACTCACCACTTCACCACCTCTGGGGGGCACAGAAAGTGAGAATGAGAGAGAGAGCAGGTGGAAGAGGATAGGGTTTGGAGAGAGAATGAGTGAGAGAGAGATAGAGAGGAGGTGGAAGAAGAGGATAGGGTTTGGAGAGAATGAGTGTGAGAGAGAGGAGGTGGAAGAGGAGGATAGGGTTCGGAGAGAGCGAAAGAGAGAATGAGAGAGGAGGTGGAAGAGGAGGATGGGGTTTGGAAAGAGAGAAAGAGAAAATGAGAGAGAGAGGGGGGGGAGGTGGAAGAGAACGATAGGGTTTGGAGAGAGAGAAAGAGAAAATAGAGAGAGGGAGAGGAGGTGGAAGAGGAGAATAGGGTTTGGAGAGAGAGAAAGAGAGAGAGGAGGTGGAAGAGGAGGATAGGGTTTGGAGAGAGAGAGAGGGGGGAGGTGGAAGAGGAGGATAGGGTTTGGAGAGAGACAGAGGGGGGAGGTGGAAGAGGAGGATAGGGTTTGGAGAGAGAGAGAGAGAGGGGGGAGATGGAAGAGGAGGATAGGGTTTGGAGAGAGAGAGGGTTTGGAGAGAGAGAGAGGGGAGAGGTGGAAGAGGAGGATAGGGTTTGGAGAGAGAGAGAGAGAGGGAAGGTGGAAGAGGATAGGGTTTGGAGAAAGAAAGAGAGAGAGAGAGAGGGAGAATGTGGAAGAGGAGGATAGGGTTTGGAGAGAATGAGTGTGAGAGAGAGGAGGTGGAAGAGGAGGATAGGGTTTGGAGAGAATGAGTGTGAGAGAGAGGAGGTGGAAGAAGAGGATAGGGTTTGGAGAGAATGAGTGTGAGAGAGAGGAGGTGGAAGAAGAGGATAGGGTTTGGAGAGAATGAGTGTGAGAGAGAGGAGGTGGAAGAGGAGGATAGGGTTTGGAGAGAATGAGTGTGAGAGAGAGGAGGTGGAAGAGGACGATAGGGTTTGGAGAGAATGAGTGTGAGAGAGAGGAGGTGGAAGAGGAAGACAGGGTTTGGAGAGAATGAGTGTGAGAGAGAGGAGGTGGAAGAGGAGGATAGGGTTTGGAGAGAATGAGTGTGAGAGAGAGGAGGTGGAAGAGGAAGATAGGGTTTGGAGAGAATGAGTGTGAGAGAGAGGAGGTGGAAGAGGAGGATAGGGTTAGGAGAGAATGAGTGTGAGAGAGAGGAGGTGGAAGAGGAGGATAGGGTTTGGAGAGAATGAGTGTGAGAGAGAGGAGGTGGAAGAGGAGGATAGGGTTTGGAGAGAATGAGTGTGAGAGAGAGGAGGTGGAAGAGGAGGATAGTGTTTGGAGAGAGCGAAAGAGAGAATGAGACAGAGAGAGAGGGGGGGAGGTGGAAGAGAAGGATAGGGTTTGGAAAGAGAGAAAGAGAAAATGAGAGAGAGAGGGAGAGGAGGTGGAAGAGGAGAATAGGGTTTGGAGAGAGAGAAAGAGAGAGAGGAGGTGGAAGAGGATAGGGTTTGGAGAGAGAGAGAGAGGGGAGGTGGAAGAGGAGGATAGGGTTTGGAGAGAGAGAGAGAGGGGAGGTGGAAGAGGAGGATAGGGTTTGGAGAGAGAGAGAGAGGGGAGGTGGAAGAGGAGGATAGGGTTTGGAGAAAGAGAGAGAGAGAGGGAAGGTGGAAGAGGATAGGGTTTGGAGAGAGAGAGAGGGGGGAGGTGGAAGAGGAGGATAGGGTTTGGAGAGAGAGAGAGGGGGGAGGTGGAAGAGGAGGACAGGGTTTGGAGAGAGAGAGAGAGGGAAGGTGGAAGGAGGATAGGGTTTGGAGAGAGAGAGAGGGGGGAGGTGGAAGAGGAGGATAGGGTTTGGAGAGAGAGAGGAGGGAGGTGGAAGAGGAGGATAGGGTTTGGAGAGAGAGAGAGGGAAGGTGGAAGAGGAGGATAGGGTTTAGAGAGAGAAAGAGAGGGGAGATGGAAGAGGAGGATAGGGTTTGGAGAGAGAGAGAGGAGAGAGAGAGGGGGGAGGTAGAAGAGGAGGATAGGGTTTGCAGAGAGAAAGAGAGAGGGGAGGTGGAAGAGGAGGATAGGGTTTGGAGAGAGAGAGAGGGGGGAGGTGGAAGAGGAGGATAGGGTTTGGAGAGAGAGAGAGGGGGGAGGTGGAAGAGGAGGATAGGGTTTTGAGAGAGAGAGAGAGGGGAGGTGGAAGAGGAGGATAGGGTTTGGAGAGAGACAGAGGGGGGAGGTGGAAGAGGAGGATAGGGTTTGGAGAGAGAGAGAGGGGGGAGGTGGAAGAGGAGGATAGGGTTTGGAGAGAGAGGGGAGGTGGAAGAGGAGGATAGGGTTTGGAGAGAGACAGAGGGGGGAGGTGGAAGAGGAGGATAGGGTTTGGAGAGAGAGAGAGAGAGAGAGGGGGGGGAGATGGAAGAGGAGGATAGGGTTTGGAGAGAGAGAGGGTTTGGAGAGAGAGAGAGGGGAGAGGTGGAAGAGGAGGATAGGGTTTGGAGAGAGAGAGGGTTTGGAGAGAGAGAGAGGGGAGAGGTGGAAGAGGAGGATAGGGTTTGGAGAGAGAGAGAGAGAGGGAAGGTGGAAGAGGATAGGGTTTGGAGAAAGAAAGAGAGAGAGAGAGAGGGAGAATGTGGAAGAGGAGGATAGGGTTTGGAGAGAATGTGTGAGAGAGAGGAGGTGGAAGAAGAGGATAGGGTTTGGAGAGAATGAGTGTGAGAGAGAGGAGGTGGAAGAGGAGGATAGGGTTTGGAGAGAGGGGGGAGGTGGAAGAGGAGGATAGGGTTTGGAGAGAGAGAGAGAGGGGAGGTGGAAGAGGAGGATAGGGTTTGGAGAGAGACAGAGGGGGGAGGTGGAAGAGGAGGATAGGGTTTGGAGAGAGAGAGAGGGGGGAGGTGGAAGAGGAGGATAGGGTTTGGAGAGAGAGAGGGGGGGGAGGTGGAAGAGGAGGATAGGGTTTGGAGAGAGAGAGAGGGGGGGGAGGTGGAAGAGGAGGATAGGGTTTGGAGAGAGAGAGAGAGGGAAGGTGGAAGAGGAGGATAGGGTTTGGAGAGAGAGAGAGGGGGGGGGAATGTGGAAGAGGAGGATAGGGTTTGGAGAGAGAAAGAGAGAGAGGGGGGAATGTGGAAGAGGAGGATAGGGTTTGGAGAGAGAAAGAGAAAATGAGAGAGAGAGGGAGAGGAGGTGGAAGAGGAGGATAGGGTTTTGACAGACAGAGAGAGAGAGAGGGGGGGGGGGAAGGTGGAAGAGGAGGATAGAGTTGGAGAGAGAGAGAGAGAGAGAGGAGGTGGAAGAGGAAGAGGAGGAAGAAAGAAAAATAGAAAGAAAGAATAAGAAGAGAAGGATGTTGAGGAGGGGAGAGGGAGTGGAGAGGGAGGAGGGAAGGACTCAGACACTCACATGTTTCATACATAAAACCCTAAGCCCATCAGAATGGGTATACAAAGGAAGAAATTGAAGTCGTGCTCGAATTCACACAAATTGTTCATGTTATTACGAAGGCACTTCACATTTTAAACACTTTATATAGATACAGAAAGAACTGTTTAATAAGATTTTCATTTGTAGATGACATTAAGAGGACAAGCTTAAACAAACAAGAATGTCTGAAATATTTTTTCTTGAGTGAATTGTTCTCAAATATCTCTCAGTTCTGAACAGTCAAGCACACAATGGACTTTGCCTTCCTTTGATTCCATACACATCATGTAAGAAATGTTGGACTGTCCATAGCGATACTGGTAGACAAACAGTTCAGTGTGTGTGTGTGTGTGTGTGTGTGTGTGTGTGTGTGTGTGTGTGTGTTTATTACCGCTACTTCCTGGTTCAGTCTCTTTCGAAAGACTAGTACCCTGGGGACACGTCCGACCCAGACAGTGGATGAGTTTGAAGAGTTATTTATTTATTTATTTATTTATATTTTTAAGATCAGCTGGCTTGCGCCCTGAAGTCAGGTTGTTGAAGGCCTGGTGCTGTTGAGGGCTGTGGTCTTGGTGTTGTTGAGGGCTTGGTGTTGAGGGCTGGGGTCTTGGTGTTGTTGAGGACTTGGTGTTGAGGGCTGGGGTCTTGGTGTTGAGGGCTGTGGTCTTGGTGTTGTTGAGGGCTTGGTGTTGAGGGCTGGGGTCGGTGTTGAGGGCTGTGGTCTTGGTGTTGTTGAGGGCTTGGTGTTGAGGGCTGGGGTCGGTGTTGAGGGCTGTGGTCTTGGTGTTGTTGAGGGCTTGGTGTTGAGGGCTGGGGTCTTGGTGTTGTTGAGGGCTTGGTGTTGAGGGCTGGGGTCTTGGTGTTGTTGAGGGCTTGGTGTTGAGGGCTGGGGTCTTGGTGTTGTAGATAGCTTGGTGTTGAGGGCTGGGGTCTTGGTGTTGTTGAGGGCTTGGTGTTGAGGGCTGAGGTCTTGGTGTTGTTGAGGGCTTGGTGTTGAGGGCTGGGGTCTTGGTGTTGTAGATAGCTTGGTGTTGAGGGCTGGGGTCTTGATGTTGTAGATGGCTTGGTGTTGAGGGCTGGGGTCTTGGTGTTGTTGAGGGCTGGTGTCTTAGTGTTGTTGAGGGCTGTGGTCTTGGTGTTATAGAGGGCTTGGTGTTGAGGGCTGGGGTCTTGGTGGTGTTGAGGGATTGGTGTTGAGGGCTGGGGTCTTGGTGTTGATGGCTGGTGTCTTGGTGTTGTTGAGGGCTGGGGTCTTGGTGTTGTGAAGGCTGCGTTTTTCGAGGCAGTATGGACCTGGGTGTCTGTCTGGATAGGAGGTTCTTCTGGCGTTATAAGGGAAAGTCCTGGCTGTCTGAAGAGGGCTGATGACTGGCTGTTCTTTTGGTGTTCAAGGGACGTCCTGGCTGTCTGAATAGAAATGATGACTGGCTGTTCTTTTGGTGTTCCAGGGAAAGTCCTGGCTGTCTGAAGAGGGCTGATGACTGGCTGTTCTTTTGGTGTTCCAGGGGAAGTCCTGACTGTCTGAAGAGGGCTGATGACTGGCTGTTCTTTTGGTGTTCCAGGGGAAGTCCTGGCTGTCTGAAGAGGGCCGATGACTGGCTGTTCTTTTGGTGTTCCAGAAGAAGTCCTGACTGTCTGAAGAGAAATGACTGGCTGTTCTTTTGGTGTTCCAGGGGAAGTCCAAGCTGTCTGAAGAGGGCTGATGACTGGCTGTTCTTTTGGTGTTCCAGGGGAAGTCCTGACTGTCTGAAGAGGGCTGATGACTGGCTGTTCTTTTGGTGTTCCAGGGGAAGTCCTGGCTGTCTGAAGAGGGCTGATGACTGGCTGTTCTTTTGGTGTTCCAGGGGAAGTCCTGGCTGTCTGAAGAGGGCTGATGACTGGCTGTTCTTTTGGTGTTCCAGAAGAAGTCCCGACTGTCTGAAGAGAAATGACTGGCTGTTCTTTTGGTGTTCCAGGGGAAGTCCTGGCAGTCTGAAGAGAAATGACTGGCTGTTCTTTTGGTGTTCCAGGGGAAGTCCTGGCTGTCTGAAGAGGGCTGATGACTGCTGTTCTTTTGGTGTTCCAGGGGAAGTCCTGACTGTCTGAAGAGAAATGACTGGCTGTTCTTTTGGTGTTCCAGGGGAAGTCCTGGCTGTCTGAAGAAGGCTGATGACTGGCTGTTCTTTTGGTGTTCCAGGGGAAGTCCTGACTGTCTGAAGAGAAATGATGACTGGCTGTTCTTTTGGTGTTCCAGGGAAAGTCCTGGTCTGTTGAGGTCCACAAGGAATCTGGGTGCTCTGGGTTACTTGACAGCAGGCCAGCCACTTCACGGGTGTGGTGGTGGTGGGAGTCCCGGGGTGTGTGGGGGAGACAGGGATGTTGCCAAAACGGTTACAGTGCAGCGGGGATGGCCTAATGGTAGGGCCCTGGTAAGAAACGAGTGTCCAAAGGCTCGGTTCCCGCACAGAACGGAGAAGCGGGATTTGGTTCCTCCCATTGAGTGGTGGTATGGTTGCAAATCTGCCTTTTGACCGAACGTCATGCATTCAGCGCGCGTAAAAAAACACCCACGACAACAAGAGAGTTGTCACTAGCAAAATTGTGTTGGAAAAAAACAAACACTCTTGATAGTAACACATATGATGCGCGTAGAGAGATAAAAAAAGAAGAAGAAAAAAAGGTGGCACTGTGCCGTGGCGACGCGCAATGCCAGGGGAGAACAGACCGAATTTCACACAGAGAAATCTGTAACGACAAGAAAAGTAATCAAGGCAGCGTAGTACATTACAATACAGTGCAGTGCAGTGTAAGACAATACAGTATAGTACATACAGTACAGTGCTGTTTGATACGGTACTGTATGGTACAGTGTAGTGCAGTGAAACATACTACAGTGCAGTACCACACCACACCTGAACGAAGAATAAAAGACAACACCTTCAACAGCTGCAGAAAGGAGGTGAATGCTTTGTTTGAAGGTCTGGGGAAGACCGTCAGGGGCACCTTGGTGTTTGGACTGTACGTCAATCTGGGTCTGGACAGCCGCGGAGCAGATTGTCAACATGGGTCAGAAAGCAGTCATGCAATGTGCTATCTTTTTTTAATTGCCTTGAAAACGGTTCCTCAAAAATATGTTGTTGACTCACTTGTGTAAACAAAGTATGTTTTAACCCGGTGTTCGGTTGTGTGTGTGTGTGTGTGTGTGTGTGTGTGTGTCCGTGGTAAATTTAACATTGCCATTTTCTCTGCAAATACTTTGTCAGTTGACACCAAATTTGGCATAAAAATAGGAAAAATTCAGTTCTTTCAAGTCATCTTGTTTAAAACAATATTGCACCTCTGGGATGGGCACCAAAAAAAAAAAAAAAAGAAAAAAAAAAGATAAGCCAAATTATATGCAAACTGAATTTACCGTTATATATATATATTTTTTTATTTTCTAAACTTGGCACTTTGATCTGATATTCTAACACAACAAGAGCAGCCATTTTTAAAATCATTTTTTGTTCAAACAGGAACTTCTTTTGCTAAGCATGGAAGTTATATTTCTGGTGCATGTCTTTGCTGCACATAGTAAAAAAAAAGGCAATTAATCTGTAATTAATGCTAGGGGGGTTAATTTGCTTTAAACTGATCTTTCTCATCTTAAAATTTTGAAATTATACTCAATACATGAAAAGCTTTTGTGTTTTACTCTCAGTGTACAGGGCTTTTACTATGTTCATTCGCCCAAGTGGTCTTTTTCAGAAAATACTAAAATCTGTAGTACGAGTGGACTTTATAGATCTATTGGCTGAGCCGTGAAGGTCATGGGCAAAAATCAGTTGCGTACACATATTTATACATATTCAAAGCGCGTGCTCATATTCCTCGCGAACGCGAAGGACGCCATTTTGTTTCAAGCAGTTGACCTGCCCAGTCAATCCTATATTCAATCGACAATACACGATAACGTGTGATGGAAAGTTGGAGGAGACCGTTAAATATTTATTCAGAGAAAGATTTGTGAACGCCTCATCACTTATTGGATTATGCCCCAAACTACCATTAAAATATCAACAAAATCAGTCGGGATTCACAGTTAAAAATAATAAACCATGAGAGTTATTACCCTTGGTGAAACGTAAAAATTTCCAGTCTGGACCTTCTCAAAATGAAGTCCTTTTCACTTCATACGACGTTTAGAAGTACTTGTACTTGGCTCTACATTTATTAGTTTTACAAAATACTCAATTTTCATATCAACTTTAAAACTATAAAACTAGAATGAACATAAAAGAGAAATTGAATCGACCATGTCTTACGATTCCTGGCGGGTGTAACTAAACTTGTACGTCTATCTAGATCCAGGTAAAACGGCTAAATGTTGCAGTGTGATTGCGGCGATAGCCACGTCTCCTTTACCGCGGACTTTAAAAGAATTTTTAAGTGCCCTTAAAGATTTTTTGAATGCCCAAGATACACCAGAATAATATGATTTAAACAGCGTTCTCACTGCGAATACCGCAATCGTTTTATCGCCCTTTAAAAAAGCATGTTTAAATGTTAATTTTTTGAAAGTCAGTTAAGGAGCCACATAGTGTTTTGGGTAAGACAGTTTCTTCTCACCCGAACACGTGGGGTTCGAATCTGCCGTCAGGACTTTTTTTTCTTTTTTCTTTTTTAACCCGAAGCTTTAGAATAACAAATACAGAACACATTTTAACGATTAGATTTATAAAAAAAAAAAGTGTATCACAAGTGAGTCTTGGATGTCTTGTCTCTCCTGTTTTTAAATGGGTCAGTGAGCTCATAATACGGTCATGCTCTCTTGATTTTTCCGTATCTTTCTTGTTATTTGGTTTAAGGTCTTTTAAGAAAACAAAGCGACAACCCACTTTCATTAGTTCCTATGTTCTAATATTTCACGACGTATGAGTACGGCTTGGATGACGTGCGTGTGTGGTAGTGGGGAGGGGGGGGAGTGTGTGTGTGTGTGTGTGTGTGTGTGTGTGTGTGTTGTAGTTGATGATGTTGACGATGTGGTTGTTGTGTTTTGCTGACAGATTACAATGGAACATGTAGTAATGTTGCAAGATATGAGTATGACTTGCTATGGTCCTCAGAGGTAAAACAAAATGATAGATGATTGATCGATTGTGGGGGATTAGCTGATCGATTGATTGGTTAGCTGACTGACGGATTGATTGATTAGTTCATTGAATGATTGGATGTATTGATTACAGAAGGATACTTTGAAAACCATGTCGACCTCACCGTCAGCTGAGACAAACAACAATGATATCATCACCTCTGTTGATATCGTAGAGAGCAGTACAGGTGAGAGAGAGAGGGGGCGGGAGGGGGGCATGGAGGGGGGTGGGGGGTGGGAGCTGAACGGGGCGACAATGACACTGACATTTCAATGAAAACATATTCATTTTAAGCCTCGCTTCCCGCGAACAAGTGGTATCAAAGAATGGAACTGTGGATCCAAAGCGCATTCACATATACAGACGTTCTGAAATGTCCGCCCGAACGCATGCACGCACGAACATACATCCATCTGGGCAAAGAAAAAGAAAAGACAGATCTGTGCAAAACAAACACTTCAAATTGCGCAGCACATGCAGCACATTTTTTTTCAATATTTCCTGTGCAAAACACATGGGGTCATAAATATTAAAAAAAAAGCGCAAGCGCGTGTTTGTGTGTGTATGTGTGTGTGTGTATGTGTGGGTGTGTGTGTGCGCACGGGGAGAGGGAATGAAACGCAGGGGCAGGGTGCCTGTGACGTGGATCTCACAATGTTCATTCCTTTCTGGCAGAACTGGTAATACATATCTTTCTGTCCCACCACCACCACCACCACCACCAGCAGCATCGTCAGTCAGCCGTGGCGGCGTGGGAGTGGCGGACACACTATGGGTCAAGCTGACCCCCCAGCTGCTGAAGGTCATCATTGTCCTGCTTACCACCGCCATTATCGTCTGTACCGCCGTCATTGCTGGCCTCGTCATCAACAGTAAGTACATGGCTCAGCGCGCGCGCGCGCGCGCGCACGCACACGCACACACACACACACACACACACACACCTAGCATGAATGCTGCACATGGATGATTCAAGTGAAATTAGTACAGAATGGTAATGATAAAAAAATTAGAACACAAGTGTAAAAGATAGGAAGGATAGCACGAAAGGAGACAGGAAAGAGAGAGAGAGAGAGAGAGAGAGTCAGTAGAAACGGCATTGATTCGGACATGCACGTGTGATGTATTTTTCCACAGCGTGTTAATGGTGAACCCTCTGTGATTAGGTATGCCTTTCCCCCCCGCCCCTCTCTCTCCTCCATGCCTTATCTATCACCCTCGCTCTCTCTCTTCCTCAGTGTCTTTCTCTCTCACCCTGTGTGTCCATCTCTCTTCCTCAATGTCTTTCTCTCTCACCCTGTGTGTCCATCTCTCTTTCTCAATGTCTTTCTCTCTCACCCTGTGTATCCATCTCTCTTCCTCAATGTCTTTCTCTCTCACCCTGTCGGTCTATCTCTCTTCCTCAATGTATTTCTCTCACCCTATCGCTCTCTCTCTCTCTTCCTCACTGTCTTTCTCTCTCACCCTATCGCGCTCTCTCTCTCTCTCTTCCTCAATGTCTTTCTCTCTCACCCTATCGCTCTATCTCTCTTCCTCAATGTCTTTCTCGCTCACCCTATCGCTCTATCTCTCTCTCTCTTCCTCAGAGTCTTTCTCTCTCACCCTATCGCTCTATCTCTCTCTCTTCCTCACTGTCTTTCTCTCTCACCCTATCGCTCTATCTCTCTCTTCCTCAATGTCTTTCTCTCACCCTATCGCTCTATCTCTGTCTCTCTTCCTCAGTGTCTTTCTCTCTCACCCTATCGCTCTATCTCTGTCTCTCTTCCTCAGTGTCTTTCTCTCTCACCCTATCGCTCTACATCTCTTCCTCAATGTCTTTCTCTCTCACCCTATCGCTCTATCACTCTCTCTTCCTCACTGTCTTTCTCTCTCACCCTATCGCTCAATCTCTCTCTCTCTCTTCCTCACTGTCTTTCTCTCTCACCCTATCGCTCTATCTCTCTCTCTCTTCCTCACTGTCTTTCTCTCTCACCCTATCGCTCTATCTCTCTCTCTCTTCCTCAGTGTCTTTCTCTCTCACCCTATCGCTCTATCTGTCTCTCTCTTCCTCAGTGTCTTTCTCTCTCACCCTATCGCTCTATCTCTCTCTCTCTCTCTCTTCCTCGGTGTCTTTCTCTCTCACCCTATCGCTCTATCTCTCTCTCTCTTCCTCAGTGTCTTTCTCTCTCACCCTGTCGCTCTATCTCTCTCATTCTTCCTCAGTGTCTTTCTCACCCTATCGCTCTATCTCTCTCTCTCTCTTCCTCAATGTATTTCTCTCTCACCCTATCGCTCTCTCTCTCTCTCTTCCTCAGTGTCTTTCTCTCTCACCCTATCGCTCTATCTCTCTCTCTCTTCCTCAGTGTCTTTCTCTCTCACCCTATCGCTCTCTCTCTCTCTCTCTCTTCCTCAGTGTCTTTCTCTCTCACCCTATCGCTCTATCTCTCTCTCTTCCTCAGTGTCTTTCTCTCTCACCCTATCGCTCTATCTCTCTCTCTTCCTCAATGTCTTTCTCTCTCACCCTATCGCTCTATCTCTCTTCCTCAGTGTCTTTCTCTCTCACCCTATCGCTCTATCTCTCTCTCTTCCTCAATGTCTTTCTCTCGCATCCTATTGCTTTCTCTCTCACTCTTCAATGTCTTTCTCTCTCACCCTATCGCTCGCTCTCTCTTTCTCAATGTATTTCTCTCTCACCCTGTTGTTCTATCTCTCTTCCTCAATGTATTTCTCTCTCACCCTATCGCTCTCTCTCTCTTTCTCAGTGTATTTCTCTCTCACCCTATCGCTGTCTCCCTCTTTCTCAATGTATTTCTCTCTCACCCTGTTGTTCTATCTCTCTTCTCTCAATGTATTTCCCTCTCACCCTATCGCTCTATCTGTCTCTCTCTTCCTCAATGTCTTTCTCTCTCACCCTATCGCTCTATCTCTCTTTTCCTGAATGTTTTTTCTCTCTCACCCTATCGCTCTCTCTCTCTCTTCGTCAGTGTCTTTCTCTCTCACTCTATCTCTCTCTCTTTCTCAATGTCTTTCTCTCTCACTCCATCGGTCTCTCTCTCTCTCTCTCTTCCTCAATGTCTTTCTCTCTCACCCTGTCGCTCTCTCTCTCTTTCTCAATGTCTTTCTCTCTCACCCTGTCGCTCTCTCTCTCTCTCTTTCTCAATGTCTTTCTCTCTCACTCTATCGGTCTCTCTCTTCCTGAATTTCTCCCTCTCTCTCTCTCGTCCTTCCTCAATGTCTTTCTCTCTCACCCTGTCGGTCTATCTCTCTTCCTCAATGTCTTTCTCTCTCACCCTATCGGTCTCTCTTCCTCAGTGTCTTTCTCTATCACCCTATGTCTTTCTCTATCTATTCTAAATATATTTCTGTTTAATAATTACGATGTAATAATTAATTGCAATGTTTTTAAAAGCGAATATGTGAAATGCTTTTATTTGAGAACATATTTTTATTACTCTTGTTTAATCAGGTTATCCGCGTGTGTGGGGTGGGGGTTGGGGGGTGGGTGGGGTGGGGTGCGGGTGTGTGCTGATTATCTGGTTGTGGTTTTCCGCAATCCATCTTTGTTCTTATCTTATCTGTCTATAATAATCAATGTGCAGTATAGTAGGCTATGTTTATAATTATATTCAAATAATGTTTCTTAATTCTTTCTGTTTTTACATTAAGAATACTAGTTATTACCTGCAGTGTGTGGATATATGTATGAAACGATGTATGTGATATTTTTTACATTTGTATCTTCGTAATATTTGTAGGGGCTGTTGTTGGCTTTTACAGTAATGGTCCCCATGTTGTTCACTCGTGTATGTTGTGATAATGCACCTGACCAAATTTCTCCAGTTGGAGATTATAAAGTTATTCTTATCTTATCTCTTCCTCAATGTCTTTCTCTATCACCCTATCGGTCTGTCTCTCTCTCTTCCTCATTGTCTTTCTCTCTCACCCTATCGGTCTACCTCTCTTCCTCAATGTCTTTCTCTCTCACCCTATCAGTCTATCTCTCTTCCTCAATGTCTTTCTCTCTCACCCTATAGGTCTGTCTCTCTCTCTTCCTCAATGTCTTTCTCTCTCACCCTATAGGTCTGTCTCTCTCTCTTCCTCATTGTCTTTCTCTCTCACCCTATCGGTCTACCTCTCTTCCTCAATGTCTTTCTCTCTCACCCTATCAGTCTATCTCTCTTCCTCAATGTCTTTCTCTCTCACCCTATAGGTCTGTCTCTCTCTCTTCCTCAATGTCTTTCTCTCTCACCCTATAGGTCTGTCTCTCTCTCTTCCTCATTGTCTTTCTCTCTCACCCTATCGGTCTACCTCTCTTCCTCAATGTCTTTCTCTCTCACCCTATCGGTCTATCTCTCTTCCTCAATGTCTTTCTCTCTCACCCTATAGGTCTGTCTCTCTCTCTCTTCCTCAATGTCTTTCTCTATCACCCTATCGGTCTATCTCTCCCTCTTTCTCAATGTCTTTCTCTCTCACTCTGTCGCTCTCTCTCTCTCTCTCTCTTCCTCAGTGTCTTTCTCTCTCACCTTATCGGCCTGTCTCTCTTCTTGACTTTGAGAGCATTGTCAAAAGAAGCTCTTAGTGTGTCATCGTGGCCACAGTGACCTTGGGGTTATCTCCCTCTCCCTCCCTCTCTCTGTAACTTTCTCTCTCTTCCTCTCAATCTCCCCGACTAAACACCACCCCCTTCATCTGCCTTTCTCACTTCTCTCTCCTGTTTGTGTCTCTGTCTATGTCTATGTCTGTCTGTCTGTTTGTCATTAACTCTGTCAGTCTGACTGTATGTCTGTCTGTCAGTCTGACTGTATGTCTGTCTGTCTGACTGTAGTCTGTTTGTCTGTCTCTCTGTTTCTCTCTCTCTACCCCTACACTCTTCGTCCACTTTCCCCTGTCTCCGTCCTCCCCAGCCCTTCTTTCTTGGAAACTGATTGTTCAACTGAGTGCTGTTAAACAGCTGAAAGCAAGGGATGAAGTGTTGTAATGAAAAACAAACACCCAACAGCATGAAATCAGAAAAAAAGTGTCATGGCTCTGCCAGACACAATAAAATAGTGACAGAAAACAAAACACAAACAAATAAACAAAAAACAACAACAAAAACAAAGAAACAAAAATCAACAACAACAAACTCCTGCGGTAGAAAATGTGCCAGAAACTCCCACCATGATAAGTTCTGGTCTCTCTCTGTGTGTGTGTGTGTGTGTGTGTGTGTACACCAGACATAGGTCACACCACTCAGTGTTTCACACCTGACCTAGACATAGGTCACTCCACACAGTGTTTAACATCTGACCTACACAGACATAGGTCACACCACACAGTGTTTCACACCTGACCTGCACAGACATAGGTCACACCACACAGTGTTTCACACCTGACCTACACAGACAGGTCACACCACACAATGTTTCACACCTGACCTATACAGACATAGGTCACACCACACCGTGTTTCACACCTAACCTACACATAGGTCACACCACACCACTCAGTGTTTCACACCTGAACTACACAGACATAGGTCACACCACACAGTGTTTCACACCTGACCTACACAGACATAGGTCACACCACACACTGTTTCACACCTGAACTACACAGACATAGGTCACACCACACAGTGTTTCACACCTGAACTACACAGACATAGGTCACACCACACAGTGTTTCACACCTGACCTACACAGACATAGGTCACACCACACACTGTTTCACACCTGACCTGCACAGACAGGTCACACCACACAATGTTTCACACCTGACCTACACAGACATAGGTCACACCACAGTTTTTCACACCTGTCCTACACATTAGCTCACAACACTCCGTGTTTCACACCTGACCTACACAGACAAACGTCACACCACACAATGTTTCACACCTGCCCTACACAGACATAGGTCACACCACAGTTTTTCACACCTGTCCTACACATTAGCTCACAACACTCAGTGTTTCACACCTGACCTACACAGACATAGGTCACACCACTCAGTGTTTCACACCTGACCTACACAGACATACGTCACACCACACAATATTTCACACCTGACCTACACATAGGTCACACCACTCAGTGTTTCACATCTGACCTGCACAGGCATAGGTCACACCACACAGTGTTTCACACCTCAGTGTTTCACACCTGACCTACACAGACATAGGTCACACGACTCAGTGTTTCACACCTGACCTACACAGACATAGGTCACACGACTCAGTGTTTCACACCTGACCTACACAGACATAGGTCACACGACTCAGTGTTTCACACCTGACCTACACAAAGGTAACACCACTCGGTGTTTCAGCCTGACCTACACAGACAGGTTACACCACTCAGTGTTTCACACCTGACCTACATAGGTCACACCACACAGTGTTTCACACTTGACATACACAGGCATACGTCACACCACTCAGTGTTTCACACCTGACCTACACAGACATAGGTCACACCACACAATGTTTCACACCTGATCTACACAGATATAGGTCACACCACTCAGTGTTTCACACCTGACCTACACAGACATAGGTCAACCACTCAGTGTTTCACACGTAACCTACACATAGGTCACACGACTTAGTGTTTCACACCTGACCTACACATAGGTCACACCACTCGTTTCACACCTGATCTACACAGACAGGTCATACCACTCAGTGTTTCACACCTGACCTACACAGACATAGGTCACACGACTCTGTTTCACACTTGACCTACACCAGACGTAGGTCAATGACAGTGACAATGACAATTATTTTAATGTCCATTCAGCAGTGAAGCCCTTAGGACACGGGGGCATTACAATAAATCCTGAGCACAATTCTAGAAACTGGCACGCACAACTCTCACCACCATCTCACCTGTCTGTCTCATCACACATAAACATTTATTTACCTGCAAGCAAAACATGCATGTACTCGTAAGCACAACATACACATACGCACGAGCAAAACATGTAGGTACCCGCAAGCAAAACATGCACGCACAAGCTCATACAACGCATTCACACTTTCCCTCCCTCCCTCTTTCTTCCCCAACCAGTATCTGATGCATTTAACCAGTTCAGTGCCAGAGAATTGTGTGTGTGTGTGTGTGTGTGTGTGTGTGTGTGTATAAAGAGGAAAAAGTGCTCTCCCCTTGCCAGGGAATGTTGAGGATTCGGGGGAAATAATTCACAAAAGATTCTAGCACAAAAGCTATGGGTGATACAGAAAGAAAGTAAACGTTTTTGTGAAGGAAAATTAGTGTAGATTCTGCTTCTGGGCTCTTTTACCCAATTAGGATGATAACTGTTCAGGCATGTAAAGTCAAGATAATGATTTTTGTGCAACATAAAAGTCTATTTTCACCTCTACATAATAACATCCATAAAGAAAAGAAACAAAATACAGCTAGAAATAGCATGCCTATTGTCAGATTATATCTGTAGAAGAAATTTAAAAAAGGGTATTTGTTTATAAAAACAAATCACAGCTCGTGCAAACATGTAAGTAAATCACTGTCCCAACAATGACAAAGGTGGGTAAAGTCATCGTAAAAGGTCAATCACGGTCTCAGAAACTGAGCTGGCAAGCTTTTTGACAGCTAAGAGCGTTCGGGAGTGAGAGGGTGAAGTTCTTTGATGACATTCACTCCTTCAAGTTTTTTTTGTTTGTTTTTTCTCAAGGCCTGACTAAGGGCGTTGGGTTACGCTGCTGGTCAGGCATGTGCTTGGCAGGTGTGGTGTTGCGTGTATGGATTTGACCGAACGCAGTAACGCCTCCTTGAGCTACTGATACTGATCAAGTAGCACGTGGGCCGATTAGAGTGTCTGCTGTGCATCTGGCATGCCACCTCTTCAAACAAGTCAACCATCTAATTCAGCGGGGGGGGCGAAGAAAAAGCGTGAAGAACAGAAGCACGTGTTTCACGTCCAGTGCAGGTTCCACCCTCCGTTTCGTGAAAATCGTGGAGCATTGGCGGTTGTCATACCATAGTCTGCATTGAAATGTGAGCACACTCATTCCTAAAAGCCACGCCCCCTTCTTGAACTCTGGCTGACATTCGACTATCATCTTACATCACTCCTTTCCCTCTCCTCCCTCTTCTTCCAACGCTCGCTGCGCGTATTCTGTCAGTCATAGCCACTTGTCAACAAAAGATGTCTGATGGACTGAATTACCATCAAAAGGGGCTGTCAGTTTCGTCGCTGTCATTGTCAGTCAACTTCGTTTTCAAACCAATCATCAGACAGGAGAGATCCTCCTCCATCGCGAAATCTGCCCATAACCCCAAACAGAGCTTTCAGAATAGTGTAAATCTGCTGACTGTGACTATTTGTTTTACTGGACACAGTTTTCAATGCATTTTTTTTTTGTGCACATGATGCAACGCCCCCCCCCCCCCCCCCATGTATCACGTGGTCAGCAAATTATTATCCAGTAGAAGGGGGTCTTCTACCTGATGAATGTTCATTTAAATAGTATTTTTTATAAAAATGCAGTTTCAGTTCAGTTTCAGTAGCTCAAGGAGGCGTCACTGCGTTCGGACAATTCCATATATGCTACACCACATCTGCCAGGCAGATGCCTGACCAGCAGCGTAACCCAACGCACTTAGTCAGGCCTTGAGAAAAAAAGAAAGAAAAAAAAGGGTGAATAAATAATAGATAAATACATAAAAAAATAACTACTACAACTGCTAATAATATGTATAAGGCGCAAAAACTTGATGAAGTCAACTATAAGCGTACATAAATAAATAAATAAATAATAATTACAATATAAAAAAGTAGTAGTAGTAGTAGTAATAATAATAATAATAATAATAATAATAATAATAATAAAAATAAATAAATAAATAAGACAACAATGATGATAAATAAGCAAATAAATGTAAAACATGGAGACACACATTCACACATACACCCACATATGCATAACAGATATGCACCAAACATGCAGTTTCAGATATGAAAGCACAGTCAAATACACAAAAACGTACATGAGCCCCAACACAAACACACACACACACATTACCCTGCACCTCCTCTACCCCTCTCCTCCACCTACTCATTTCTAGGCTACGTATCGCAGCTTCCACGGCACACACACACACACACACACACACACACAGAGATGAACACTTACTTGTACAAGCATACACACATACGCCCATATCCCCCACCCCCAATCCCACACACATATATACAAAGATATATATATGCACACCCGCACGTTCCAATATTTCGTTGCTCCCACAGTGTAGGCATGCATACACACACACATACCTAATCCACTACCCCCCTCGCCCCCGCCCCCCCCCCCCCCTCCTCCTCACACACACACATACGCACGTGCACAGAATTCTCCTGACACTTGTGTACACCTACACCCTCGCGCATGCACAAACGCACTCAAACACACATACACACAAACACATACATACACACACGCACAGAAGCTGCCACTGATTGGCCGCAAGAGGGATGGGAAAAGATCTCTGATGCCAAGAATGTGGCGTCTAGTGTGTTGCTCAGTCTATTGTATTGGAAAAAGCCCACAGAGACTGTTCCGTTTTGAAGAAATTTGCGCAATGTTGGTTTGGAAATGATGCCGATATTTGTTTGATTTGCAAAGCATCGTGCTCCGCCTTTCATGCTAGACTTACAGCCGCTCCCTCTCTCTGCTTTTATTTCTTTGAGGCGATCGATGGTGTGATGGCCTTGTACCTGTTCTTTTTGATATTATTTGACTTTTCTGAGGATTTCCGATTTTCCTAGATGTAGGCCGCTCGTTGTTGTTGCGTTACCAGCAACTCTGTCAGTGCGCTCATTTCCCTTAACACCTGCATGTCCCGGGCAGTATGACCATGTGAGTTTTTTAATTTGAAAGTTGCGCATTGCCTAATGCCACTCTGGACTTCCCATTCAATTTTCAATTTTCTGTATAATCCAGACACATCAAACTAAGTGTTCAGAGTCTGTTTATGCGAATTGAACTAAACTCCAATGAAGGAAAAATCGGAACATATGCAGGACGTCAGTGGACGTCTTATAGGCACTATGGCAATACTTTTTGTAGGACGTCAGCTGACCTGACGTCTTATAGGCACTCTACTGGTTAACTGATGTTCTAATGTACAGGGGATATCTACCGGTTTCTCTATATACTAATTTATTTGATGCATGTAGGGGACCGCTAAGAAATCTTTTAATAGCGAATGTGTGAACTGTTTCAATTTGTTTGCATTCTTCTAGGCCCCAGACTTCAGCTGCAAATGTCAAGACTGGTTTGATGTGTGTGTCAAACAATTTCCAAAACAGATCTGTATTTAATTTTTCCAGTGACTTAAGTATTTCTATCACCCCCCCCCCCCACCACCCCCACCCCCGTTTTTCCCTTTTTTACTGGTCTCTGATAAAGCAGTAGTAATACTCAGTTTTGATGTGAAATACATTCCTAAACATTCGTATGAATTTGTTATTTTTACTTTATCATTTCCATAATACCATCTTTCTCTTGCAGACAAGTATCCACCCTTTCTGAAAACCATAACATCTGTCGTATTGAAATTAACTGTTAAATACAAACGATCTGCTTCACGTTTTAAACTGTTGAGCTGATTCTGGAGATCTGTAACAGTGTCAGACAACAAAATCACATCATCAGCAAACAACACTAACAACATTTCTATAGCACCTGGAATTAACTGGACACCATGCATCCCTGTCTTTGACATTTCGACAGCCAGTTCATTAATGAAGAAGGAAAATGATTGGGGACTTAGTATACAACCTTGTTTAACACCTCTGGGACATTCGAAAAAGTCAGAATAACAACATTTGTCATGGACAGAGGCCAAAGTCAACAAAGGCGACATGTAACTTGGCATTCTTCAGTAAAAAATTCTGTACATTGACATACAGTGTAAATATATGATCAACAGTGCTATAACCTGTTCGAAAACCTGCTTGTTCTTCTATTATTTTCTCTTCTTTTTCTGACCATTTTGTAAGTCTTCTGTTCAAAATATGTGTGTAAACCTTACTAACAGAACTAGTTAAAGCTATACCTCGGTAGTTATCAGGCTGATTGACATCTCCTTTCTTGTGAATTGGTACAATAATTGACTTAGACCATTCAGTTCGAAGACATCCCAAATCAAACAACCTATTAAAATATATGGTACTGATTCATCCGCATGTTTCAACATTTCATTGATGATTTTGTCCGGACCTGAACATATTCCAGCTTTGAGGTTACCGATACTGGCATAAACCTCTTGCCTGGAAATGGGATCATCAAACAGAACATCGGATGTACTTTCTTCACTATCTTCGTTATCATAATGATTTTCAATTTCTAACGTTGTGTCTGTTTCGTTAAATACCCTAAAGAAATGCATGTACCATTGCTCAACAGTAATGTCATTATAAATTACAGATATTTTATTAACTGATCTTATTGTTTGCCAGAACAACTTAGGATCATTAACCGACTCTCTCAGTTTTAATACTCTTGTTTTATCAAACTTATTTTTCTTTCGATTCAATAAGCATTTGTATTCTTTTTTCTCCATAACATAGTCGTCTTTTTTTCTTTCTTTTTTTTTTTTTTTTATCCGTCTGAATTTTCTTGGACTGTTTAAACTTTCTTTTCACCAACCCTTTTCAACATGCAGGCTGCAGCGCTACACAAAGACTGGGGAAATATTTCAATAGATCTGCCAATGTTGGTGTTGAGTGCGGTGTAAGCATCTTGTATACTATGTTTGAAATCTCCTGATTTTTGTTCTTCTTTATACTGAAGTATATAATCTCCAGACCATACAATGCAGTAATCCTCAACGCCAGACTTTGATTCACTGGGCCTTCCAGTATTGTTTTATTTGCATAACATTTTCCAATCGAATTCCACAGGCAAGTGCCAAGAATCAATGCGGTCACCAATGAGCAGTTCAAAACATTGTTTATAAAAGAAATCTTCTGACATAATCACATAGTAACACTGCAGCCGTGTGGGGATACATACGTAAAGTCACCACTGGCGTCACCACAACTACCGTTGACAACAACACGGTTGAGTATAAAGCGTAAATTCAACAATGATTTCCCAAAATTATTCATGTTTTCATCTTTTGATTTTCTCCGTAAACTGTCGAAAGAATTGGCATTGTATATATACATCATCATCATCAGAGTCAGGAGAATAGTTGGTCATAACTTCAGCATTGGGCTGGTCGCACCCAGTTCGTGCATTCAGATCACCAAGTATAATCATATTTACATTTTTAACTGGAACATGCAAGATATTTTCTTCTAGCATAACAATGCCGTCTTTAATGGGCCATTGATCATACACAGGGCTATTCTCTGGTGCCACATAACAGCCAATCAAAAGGACATCTTCATCACAGTCAGACACAGACTTTCACACACTTGCCGCACGCCATTCTCACAGTTAAGCTTAACAACAGAGAAAACCGTATTTCCAAAGTTTTTTCGCCGGGGCGGCAAACTTAATGTTGTCAGGAAATAGGAAATACACCGCTGAAATCAAAAGAACTATCTACAAAAGTTTCTGTGAAACAGACGAAATCAAATTTAGAAACGTAAGTCAAGAACGAAATATCATTTAGTTTGGAATACAGATTCTCAACATTATAGACAAGAAAAGACAACCTATTAGAATGATCCGACCTGTCCTAGCGTGTAGAGGTCCGTGAAGACCGGCGGGGCTGGTAGGGAATGTTACCAGCACTCTTGCACTCTTGTTCACGGGAGGAGAGGACCGATTACTGTCATGTTAACTCCGCCTTTGTTGCCACGGTGACCAGTGAACGCGCCTCGTCTATCATGTGCACCAGTGCATCGGCTGTCGTGACTTAAGTGTCGAGGGGAATCCCAGTCACCTCCTCGGCCTTGACCCGGTTCCTGACCTGCATCGTCGTGGTCCCTGCTCTTTGAAGTAGGCCGTTCTCGAGGAGGAACGTCCACGGGTGGCGCTCTGTCATCGGTATCCACGTCAGCCGCTGCCGCCACATCTGCGTAGGTCCTGGGGTCTGGTCTTCTGGGTCCCACGGTCAGCTTTCCTTTCTGAAAGAATGCCACCTTACTCTCCTTCCTCGCTCTGCCACGATGCTGCTCTGCTGCCGGGTTAAGACACTGGCCACTCTCACACCTTTCTTCTTCTGCCTGGCCCTATACTCCCGGTTTGTGATGATCGACATTTTTTTATCTTTCCACCGACAAAACTTGACGATCATGGGTTTAGGCTGGCCCTCTCTACTCTGACCCACACGATGAGCTCTGGCAATGTCGTCCTCTGTCCACCGCTTCGGTCCTTCCACGCTGTTCAAGGTGTCGGCCACCAGTCTGGCACACGTGTCGTCATTTTCGAATTGTTCAGTCTGGGGCAAACCGAACAGACGAAGATTATCCCTTCGTGAGAGACTTTCTAGTTTGTCGCAGTTTTTTTTCGGGGAGTCGATTTCGGTCTGCATTCTCTCCATGTTGGAAAACATCGCGGTTAGATTATTCTCACTATGCCGACAAGCACTGAATAATTCCAGAACATCATCTTTAGTTTCGTTCATTGATGTAGCCAGGCGTTCACTTTCTTCCTCCAGTCTGTCACACCGTTGACCAGTTCCATCGCACTTACTCTTCACGTGTCCAATATCTGTCTTGATGGAACCGATATCCTGTCTCATGGAATTAATTTCTGTTGACAGTGACTGAAACTTCTCGTTTTGTTGATGGATTGCATCCAGAATTTGCTTGGCTGTCTGATGAAATTTCAGAGGAAGGGGGAGGCGCGGTAGTCTTTTCCGTGTCGCTTCCAGTCTTGCTGCTTGCTGTCGCAGTGTTGCTGGAGTCAAACTGAGGGGAACCACTGTTCACAGGGCCAGGATTCATTTCCACGTCTCCACAGCACAAAACGTTATCACAAACACGAAACAGCGCGTGAAGTTGTTTCGTGCTGTGATGATTCTCGTGCGCATCTCCACAATAAAGTGCACGCGCTGAGCCATGAAACTGTAGTACGTTCCAATGAAAAGTCCACACACAGCGCGAGGTCAGTGCTGGAGAAAGACAGAAGTGTTTGTGCCAGTGTCACTTGACACACCCGGAAAAAAAATTACCGCTGTCCAAAGTGAAAACCCGCTACCCCCAAACTCTCTCCCTAAACTCCAACCCATCGTCCCCTCTCCTACAAATAGCATTTGCAAACAGCTGACGGGGCATGGTGTCCCACATCACTTATCAAACAGCTGACAGGGCGTGATGTCCCACATCACTTATCAAACAGCTGACAGGGCATGATGTCCCACATCACTTATCAAACAGCTGACAGGGCATGATGTCCCACATCACTTATCAAACAGCTGACAGGGCGTCATGTCCCACATCACTTATCAAACAGCTGACAGGGCGTCATGTCCCACATCACTTATCAAACAGCTGACGGGGCGTGATGTCTCTCATCACTTATCAAACAGCTGACAGGGCATGATGTCCCACATCACTTATCAAACAGCTGACGGGGCATGATGTCCCACATCACTTATCAAACAGCTGACAGGGCGTCATGTCCCACATCACTTACCAAACAGTTGACAGGGCATGATGTCCCACATCACTTATCAAACAGCTGACGGGGCGTGATGTCTCTCATCACTTATCAAACAGTTGACGGAGCATGATGTCCCACATCACTTATCAAACAGCTGACAGGGCATGATGTCCCACATCACTTATCAAACAGCTGACGGGGCGTGATGTCTCTCATCACTTACCAAACAGTATGCACAGTCCGTGAACATCAGGTTAACACCTCCCAGTTTTATAAACTCGCTTTATTCCAGAGGAACAGTTTTATTATGTTAAGTAAACTGCATACTTTCTTGGTACACGATTGCTTTGCGTTATTCAGCACACTCAGGAAATTCAGGACATTCCATCGTAATATGAAATCCGTCTTCAGTGACTGACTTATTGCATTCTTTGCAGAGTCGTAATTCACTGGGCAGCCATTTCGCTTCCCGAGTTCAGTCTGTACATTGTGATAGCTGCAACTTACTCTTAAGAAACTGATGACTCACGTGTTGGGCAAATGTTATTTCTATCTCTTTCAGAAACATGAGCTGAAGTGCTTTCCTCCACACACGTTGAAAAATATCTGTCAAAGCCTGGTGATATTTGTACAGAATGGTTCTATATCCACCAATGTCTCCTGGGTGATATTTGTACAGAATGGTTCTATATCCACTAATGTCTCCTGGGTGATGTTTGTACAGAATGGTTCTATTTCCACCAATGTCTCCTGCATGATATTTGTACAGAATGGTTCTATATCCACTAATGTCTCCTGGGTGATGTTTGTACAGAATGGTTCTATATCAACCAGTGTCTCCAAGGTGATGTTTGTACAGAATGGTTCTATATCCACCAATGTCTCCTGGGTGATGTACAGAATGGTTCTATATCCGCCAGTGTCTCCTGGGTGATGTACAGAATGGTTCTATATCCGCCAATGTCTCCTGGGTGATGTACAGAATGGTTCTATATCCGCCAATGTCTCCTGGGTGATGTACAGAATGGTTCTATATCCACCAATGTCTCCTGGGTGATGTTTGTACAGAATGGTTCTATAACCACTAATGTCTCTTTGGTGATGTTTGTACAGAATGGTTCTATATCCACCAATGTCTCCTGGGTGATATTTGTACAGAATGG
The DNA here is from genome assembly GCF_041734735.1 of Babylonia areolata. Taxonomy (NCBI): domain Eukaryota; kingdom Metazoa; phylum Mollusca; class Gastropoda; order Neogastropoda; family Buccinidae; genus Babylonia; species Babylonia areolata. The sequence goes on from NC_134908.1 coordinate 13,473,785, forward strand.
TTTATATCCACTAATGTCTCCTAGGTGATGTTTGTAAAGAATGGTTTTATATCTACCAATGTCTCCTGCGTGATATTTGTACAGAATGGTTCTATGCCCACTAATGTCTCATGGGTGATGTTTGTACAGAATGGTTCTATATCCACCAGTGTCTCCAAGGTGATGTTTGTACAGAATGGTTCTATATCCGTCAATGTGTCCTGGGTGATGTTTGTACAGAATGGTTCTATATCCACTAATGTCTCTTGGGTGATGTTTGTAGAGAATGGTTCTATATCCACCAGTGTATCCTGGGTGATGTTTGTACAGAATGGTTCTATATCCGCGAATGTCTCCTGGGTAATGTACAGAATGGTTCTATATCCGTCAGTGTCACCTGGGTGATGTTTGTACAGAATGGTTCTATATCCACTAATGTCTCTTGGGTGATGTTTGTACAGAATGGTTCTATATCCACCATTGTCTCCTGGGTGATATTTGTACAGAATGGTTTATATCCACTAATGTCTCCTGAGTGATGTTTGTACAGAATGGTTCTATATCCACCAGTGTCTCCAAGGTGATGTTTGTACAGAATGGTTCTATATCCGTCAATGTGTCCTGGGTGATGTTTGTACAGAATGGTTCTATATCCGCCAATGTCTCCTGGGTGATGTACAGAATGGTTCTATATCCGCCAATGTCTCCTGGGTGATGTACAGAATGGTTCTATATCCGTCAATGTCTTCTGGGTGATGAACAGAATGGTTCTATATCCATCAGTGTCTCCTGGGTGACGTTTGTACAGAATGGTTCTATAACCACTAATGTCTCTTTGGTGATGTTTGTACAGAATGGTTCTATATCCACCAATGTCTCCTGGGTGATGTACAGAATGGTTCTATATCCGCCAGTGTCTCCTGGGTGATGTACAGAATGGTTCTATATCCGCCAGTGTCTCCTGGGTGATGTACAGAAAGGTTCTATATCCGTCAATGTCTCCTGGGTGATGTTTGTACAGAATGGTTCTATAACCACTAATGTCTCTTTGGTGATGTTTGTACAGAATGGTTCTATATCCACCAATGTCTCCTGGGTGATGTTTGTACAGAATGGTTCTATTTCCACCAATGTCTCCTGCATGATATTTGTACAGAATGGTTCTATATCTACTAATGTCTCCTGGGTGATGTTTGTACAGAATGGTTCTATATCAACCAGTGTCTCCAAGGTGATGTTTGTACAGAATGGTTCTATATCCACCAATGTCTCCTGGGTGATGTACAGAATGGTTCTATATCCGCCAGTGTCTCCTGGGTGATGTACAGAATGGTTCTATATCCGCCAATGTCTCCTGGGTGATGTACAGAATGGTTCTATATCCACCAGTGTCTCCTGGGTGATGTACAGAATGGTTCTATATCCGTCAGTGTCTCCTGGGTGATGTTTGTACAGAATGGTTCTATATCCGTCAGTGTGTCCTGGGTGATGTTTGTACAGAATGGTTCTATATCCGTCAATGTCTCCTGTGTGATGTACAGAATGGTTCTATATCCACCAGTGTCTGAGAGTCTCCCAAACACAAACGTCACCTTTTTTCTGTGAAAAAAAAAAGTTTGAGGGTTTGAACATAGAGAGCATGTACCTGTCATAAAGACAGATGGCTCAGGTAGAGAGAAAAACAAAGAAACAAACATTGTGTGTAATCTCATATCTGATACAGATATTAATCTGTACAGTGCCAGAGAATTTTGTTAAAAAGTGCTCTCCCCTTGCCAGGGAATTTTGCGGATTCGGGGGGTAATAAATCACAAAAAAAATCTAGCACAAAAGCTGTGGGCGATACAGCAAGAAAGCAAACGTTTTTGTGAAGGAAAATTAGTGTAGATTCTGCTTCTGGGCTTTTTGCCCCAATTAGGTTGATTGTAGGTAACTATTCAGGCATGTAAAGTCAAGATAATAATTTCTGTGCAACAAAAAAGTCTATTTCCACCTCAACATAATGATACCCATGAAGAAAAGAAACAAAATACAGCTAGAAATAGCATGCCTATTGTCAGATTATACATACAGAAGAACTTAAAACAGGTTATAAACTTATGAAAACAAATCACAGCTCTTGCAGACATGTAAGTAAATTACGTTCCAACAATGACAAAAGTGAGTGAAGTCAACGTAGAGGGTAAATCACAGCCCCAGAAACTGAACTGGCAAGCTTTTTGACAACACAGAGCGTTTGGCGGTGAAGTTCTTTGATGACATTTACTCCTTTCAAGTTGCACGTGGGCCGAGTAAAGCGTCTGCTGTGCAGCCAGCTTGCCACCTCTTCAAACAAGTCATCCCTCTGAGTCAGCGGAAAAGCGTTGAAAACAAGAAGCACGTATTTCACGACCAGTGCAGGGTCAGCACTGCGTTTCGTGAAAATCGTGGGGCATTTGGCGGTTATCGATTGCCTTCTGTCTGCTTTGAAATGTGAGGACACGTTTCCCAAAAGCCACGCCCCCTTGATGACCTCGGGCTGGCATTCGACCTATCGTCTTAATCACTCCTCTCACTCTCCTTCTCTTCTTCTAACACTGGCTGAACGTATTCTGTCAGTCATAGCTGTCTGATTGGATGGACGGATTGAATTACCATAAAAATGGGCTGTTAGTTTCATAACTGTTGTTGTCAATCACCTTCGTTTTCAAACCAATCATCAGACAAGGTCGAGTGATACTTCTCCATCGCGAAAGCTGTCCATAATCACAAGCAGAACTTTCAGAATTGTGTAAATTTGCTGACTGTGACTATTTGCTTTACTGGACACAGTTTTCAATGCATATGTTTGCACATGACGCTACCCCCTTTTCCACGCGCATATCACGTGGTCAGTTAGCAAATTATTATCGAATAGAAAGAGGTCTTCAACCTGATGTAAGTTCATTTAAATAGTATTTTTATAATCCAGACACATCAAACTAAGTGTTCAGAATCTGTTTATGTGAATTGAACCAAACTCCAATGAAGGAAAAATCGGAACATATGCAGGACGTCAGTGGACGTCTTATAGGCACTGTGGCAATACTTTCTGAAGGACGTCAGTTGACGTGTTATAGGCACTCTACTGATTAAAGAACCAAAATCAAAGAAAGAAAGAAACAGGTAAATTGTTGGAATAAAAACGAATATCCGGACAGATGTTGCCATAAGCATTGAGGTGTGCAGGGGAAATGTGTTTACCATTTGTGATATTTCTTCTTCTTTTTCAACTTCAATACAGGCATGCAAAGTATTGGAACGAAGACAATATGTGGATATAATGTAGAGAATAAGTTGAATAATTATATAAATGCGATGTGGAGAGAGAGAGAGAGAGAGAGAGAGAGAGAGACGCTTTTATGTACAGGCATGTGTTCATTCGTTCTTAAACTTAATGTCTTTTCAGTATGAATGGGATTGGGCATTTGTGCATGCATGTGTATATAATGTGATTGCATACCTGAGTGCTTGTGTGTGTGTGTGTGTGTGTGTGGGCGCGCGCGTGTGTGTGCGTTTTGGTGTCATATACTGTACCATGTCAAACTGATGCAAACTAGGGCGTATCGGTTTGCTCTGCTTGGCCAAATTTCGCGCGGCTAACAGTGAAAAGACGAGCCGTCTTGCCCGGTCTGCTCTTAGCCAATCAAACCCTTCTAAAAGCTATAAGCGCTGAATCATTCCTTTGGCCAAGGCTGTCCACGCCATCTTGTCAGGTTTATGCTGTGTCTCTTACGCTTTTTTTGGCTATTAAGCATACTCATTTGACCTTTTGTTGCATGTGGCTTGTGTTTATTGTATTCTTACATTCTGTGTCTTTGATTCGACTTAGCCCCCTCGATTTGTTTGTTTTTCTCAACCTCTAAGTCGATCCTGTCTTTCCTTTCTCTGTTGGGGATCGGATTTTCGCTGGGTGCCTAAGCACGGGTACCATGCCTCGTATGCCATCCCACGAAGGCAGGAATCATGAGGCTGGGATTGAGACTCGGCAAGAGACTCTCCCAGGCCTGGAGCTCATGATTCCTGCCGATAGAGACCGTGGTGATGCGTCTTTAGACACTGATCGCGGAGGCAACAATCGTACCAGTAAAACGGTCATGAAGGGGACCGGGGTAAAGGGGTACGAGCGTCGCCTCCCAAGGTGTCACAGCGAGAGGCAGGAAAAAGGGGGAGTGGCAAGTCCTCTCTTGGCAGTGGGGACTCGCCGCTAGGTGTGAACTCCTAAGGGGAGCCCTATTGCTGTTCCCTCTCCTCCCTCCTCTGTCAACCCCCCATCCCCCACCTCCTTCTGGGGAGAAAATTTTGGTTCCGGGGGGGGGGGGGGGGACCTCTGCTTTGCCCACCCCGGCCCAAGCCACCCCAGTCTCCCCGCGGGAGGGGATTCAGGGCGCGTGGCCACCTGCTCTGCAGGTCTTCCCGCTATCCGGCCGGTCTCCCCTGCTGGGGGAGGCCTGCGCGTGTCAGGCGGTTCCAGGCAGTCAGCCCGTTCGTCTTCGGGCGGGACTGACACCCAAGTCGGACCTGATGGCTGGTGCCCACGGGTGGTTACCCCCATTCTACCCGTACTGGGACGCACGTATGGTGCACGCGGGGTTACCGGGAGGACCAGTGGCCAACCCCTTGTCCGCTCCCCAATGGACCCAAACCAGCACATCTCACAGGGTGACACACACAGCCCCGACAAGTGGGATCGACTTCTTGTCGGTCAGGTCGAGCTCCTTGACCAATATTGCCACTCAGTCCACAAATCGGGCCTTTGTCAACCCACAGGTGACCTCCATGGTCACAACGGCCTCCTTGTCAGGACCGACGGCTGCCGAGGGGCCCCGCTCGGCCCGGGGGAGCCTGCAGTTCCCACCTACCCAGCCCTCGGTCCTACAGGGAGATGAGTGGGTGTTTGTCCCCTCACAGCACTCATGGGTCCCTCTTGCATTCAGGGACGCCCTCTCTGAGGTGTGGCACCCACCATCCCAAGCATGGTTGGACCTACGGTCCACACGCTCCCCACCCGCTTCAGGCGTCAAGGACTTAACAGCTGCGGCCATGGTCCCTGCTCGGGATCGTCCCAGCTCATCCCGTTGGGCTGACCACAGCTCACAGGACGCCCCAGCGGGTACATCCACTTGGGATGGCACCCAGCAGGGGATGGACTGCGAACAAGAGTGGGAGCCCCTGTCTTCTGATGAGGACGAACAAGCGGATGAGCACTCTTCGCCCCCATCCCAGGGGGACAGATTGAGCCCATGCCTCCCTCGAGACCAGCCTGAACCAAACTCGGACTTTGCCGAGCTCGAACTGACCCTCCCCAATCGGGTCACACATGCCAAATCAGTCCCTCAGGCTACTTTGTTACCCTTGACCCTCCTTAGGCCATGTGACTCTAACTCCAGAACCACAAGGCGACTGAGAGTGCCAGAAATGGTGCAGGAATGGCTTAATAAGCCAGACCGCACTGTCAGGGGTGTTGCTTCCATCCCTCCTCCAGGCAGGGAGTCCCTCTCTGCCCCGGGCGCTTTTTCCCCGGGCAAGCTCCTTAAAGATTCCTCCAAGGGTTGGGTGTGGTCCTTGTACACACAGGACCACCCTGACTACAGGGAAGCGGAGCCCTCCGCGCAGGACAGTATGTTGGTCTCACAGTGCACCAGCTTCCCCACTTCAGCTACTCCATCTTTTAAAACGTTAGCAGAGTGGGACAGATTGGCCCGCCCACTGCCTTCTCGAGGTTTCCACGGCTTATACCTTCTTCGACGCGTTCCTCCACAGGGCCAATGAGCTGTGGGAACAGCGTCTGGTTAATCAGGACATGGGGTCTCCTTCCTCTGTCCCGCCAGGCCTCTTCACCAACCAGAGGTTAAACCCTTTTGGCAATAGTGTAGCATCTGGTCTCACGGCAGCTGCAGACACAGCTACCAGCCTTCACTTCAAGACTGTGCCAGTGCGGCGTGATGCCGTTCTCCACCTCTCTAACATTCCAGCAGAGGAGAGGGCTGCCCTGCGGTCCATCCCAGCACAGCAGCACTCCCTCTTCGGCCAGTATGCACCCCATTTTGTCAGCCACAGGGCAGAGACAAACAGGGAGGTGGCCTCATATTTAGCCCACACCTCCCATGGGCGCCAGGGTTCTATGCCATTGAAGAGACTGGCCACCAGGGCCCCTCCATATACCATGCCACCTAAGTCAAAGTGGCGTGCGCAGAATCAGTGGCAGAGGAATAAACCACCTCATGTCCGTCCAAGCCGGCCTGCCATGCCCTAGGCCAGAAGGCAGCACCCCCAATGACTGGGCCCCGATTCAGCACCGCCAGTTGTTCAGCCCCTCCAAGTAGGAAACTTGTCCTGGCAAGCACATCAGTGGCATGCTCTGGGACTCAATGACTGGATTGTATTGGTGCTAGAGTCGGAGTACATGCTGCCTTGGGCAGAGGACTGCCCCCCTCTAAGATCCACTCCTCCTCCTTTTGTGCCCAGCTCGACGGAGCAGGAGAACGTCTTAGAGAAAGAGATATCGCACCTACTCCTCATAGGGGCGATATCTCAACTCTCGGACCCGGGCCCCACTTTTTACGGCCGGATGTTCGTGATTCCAAAGGTCTCGGGAGGGTGGAGACCAGTCTTGGACTTGTCCCCCTTCAACAAATTCCTCCCCAAAATAAAATTCAAGATGGACACACAGGCACAGATTCATGAGACCATTCAACAGGGCGATTGGGCTACCTCTATTGATCTGAAAGATGCTTATTTTCATATCCTCATCCATCCGGCATCCCGTCGGTACCTGAGGTTCATGTGGAGGGACAAGGTGTTCCAGTTCTCAGCCCTCCCATTTGGTCTGTCCCTTGCCCCTTTCCTGTTTACCAAGGTGGTGCGGGAATTGGTGTTCATCGTCCAGTTGGAATCCATTCGTCTCTGTGTGTACCTGGATGACTGGCTTATCCTGGCCCAGTCGCAGGCCCTGTGCCAGAGTCATACGGCCAGACTTTGGTCCCAACTAGGCTTCCTCACGAACCAGGAGAAATGCGATCTGTCCCCAAGTCAGTCCTTCGACTTCTTAGGGATGAGATTCGACACGCAGTCTATGATAATCTCTCCGACGCCAGATCACTGGGACCGCCTGGCAGGCCTCCTAAGCCACTTGCGCCATTCCTCCCAAGCAACAGCGTGGACACTTTCTTCCCTCCTGGGCATGATGAAGTCCATGGCACCTCTCATTCCCCTGGGCAGGGTTCTCAAGTGCCCTCTTCAGAGGGCACTGAGGTTACAGTGGTCCCAGAGCACTCAGCCATGGGATACCCAGATATGTCTGGGCGAGTGGTTCCTTGAGGTGACATCAGAGTGGCTAACCACCCCTCTTTGGACACAGGGGGTGCCCATAGCCCCACCTACTCTTCAGGTGGCACTCTTCACAGACGCCTCCTCCCTGGGCTGGGGAGCCCACATGGACTCACTCCATGCAGCAGGGACTTGGTCCCCGGAGGAGCGCCTATGCCACATTAATGTTCTGGAACTGGAGGCAGTTCACAGGGCTCTCCTGCGCTTCATGGGGGAGGCCACTGGCAAGACCATCCGCTTGTTCACGGACAATACGACGGTCGCATGTTACGTGAACAAAGGGGGGGGGGGGGGAGCGCACTCGGCAGACCTCTGCCTGTGGACCAAGGCTCTCCTCCGTTGGTGCCACAGCAAGGGCATTGCACTTTCAGCGAGACACATAGCAGGAAAAGCCAACATCTTGGCAGATGCTCTCAGCAGGTCCAAGAGTGTCATCCACACAGAGTGGACCCTGATCAAGGACACCCTTCAGGGGGTGTGGGAACGGTGGTTTCGGCCGATGGTGGACCTTTTTGCCACAAAGTTCAACAAGAGACTTCCCACTTATGTCTCTCCGTTCACCGACCCAGAAGCGTGGGCAGTGGATGCTCTCTCTCTAGACTGGAGCAGTCTGATTGCCTACGCGTTTCCTCCCTTTCCAGTTCTGTCCAAGGTGATACGGAAAGCCAGATTGGAACGCCCGCAACTGATTCTCATTGCACTGAAATGGCCAGCCCAGCCCTGGTTTCCGGACCTTCAGTATCTGACACATGTTCCACCCCTGGAACTCGAAACCAAACCTCATCTGCTGAGGCAGCCTCGTTTGGGCATTCCTCATTCCAGTCCTCAACTGCTCCACCTGCACACATGGCTGCTGTGTGGTCGGAACTGTCAGCATCACCATTGAAGTCTTCCACCCCTCGGTCAGCCTCTGTGTTGGCTGTGCTGACCCAGGGGGGTGCCTCCTCTGACCTCCTCTCCATAGTCACCAAAGCAAAGAGGGAGGGAACTGAGACTTTGTATGACTTTCACAGGAAGAAATGGTTGCAGTGGTGTACAGCTCAGGACGTTCCCCCTACTAACCCTACGAGCATGCAGCTGGCCAACTTTCTGGCTCACTGCTCCTCGGTTCTCAACCTGTCTGCTAGTTCTGTGCGAGGGTACAGGTCTGCCATCTGTACCACAATCAAACAGCTAGGTGGTCCCGCCTTTGAAGCGGATTTCCTGCTCAGAGAGGTGGCTAGGGGCGCCTCTCTGAAGGAAGCTAGAAACCCAGAAGAGTGCCCCTCTGGGACTTGTTCCTGGTGCTGGATTTCATTCGAAAACAACCCTTTGAGCCACTGGGGACTATTCCTTTCAACTTACTCACCCTCAAGACCACTTTCCTTCTGTTGCTGGCCACAGGCCATCGTAGAAGCGAGATTCATGGTCTTAGTGGAATGCCACAAGATCTGGCCTTCCACAGAGTTTCTGGCTAAGAACCAAGACCCTGAGGTCCCTTCCCCCTCTCTGAGGGTCAGACCTTTGTCTGATATTCTTGCCCAAGATGATGAGGATAGGCATCTCTGCCTTGTTCGGTGTCTCAAATACTATTGGGATAGGTCTCACCATAGGCGTTCTTCACAGAGGCGTCTTCTCATCTCCCTCAATGAGAATTACAAGAAAGACATCGCTGCAGGCACTATTTCCCGCTGGGTTTCCCAAGTCATTCATAGAGCCTACTCTCATTCTCACAGGGATATCAGCTGTTTTAATCCCAGAGCACACGAAGTGCGGGCAGTAGCTACTTCGGCTGCTTTCCAGCACTCAGTGCCACTGCAGCATGTCTTGGAGGCAGCCTTCTGGCGGTCTGAGAATCCCTTCATCAGCTTCTACCTCAGGGATTTCCGTATGAGCAGGGCTGGCGGTTCCAAGGGGATTTCCTTTGTTGCGGCTAACACTGCCGTCGCGGTTACAAGGGCTCCCCATACGAACCAGTATGCGTTGCCCTCCTCCATTTGCTTTAAATTCTGCATCAGTTTGACATGGTACAGTATATGACACCAAAAGGAGGAGTTTGTATTTTTCTCCATGTTTGGTGATACATACACTTACCATGTCAAACTCGAATGCCCGTCCGTCCGTCCCCGCGTCTCCGCCGTGATTCTCATGGGGCATTTTTTTCGATGGCCAAGGAATGATTCAGCGCTTATAGCTTTTAGAGGCGTTTGATTGGCTAAGAGCGGACCGGGCAAGACGGCCCGTCTTTTCACTGTTAGCCGCGCGAAATTTGGCCAAGCAGAGCAAACCGATAGGCCTAGTTTGCATCAGTTTGACATGGTAAGTATATGTATCACCAAACATGGAGTATAATACAAACTCCTCCTGTTAGTGAGAGAGAAAAAAGGATTTAAAAAAGTCTCCTGAGGAGAGAGGTGGAGAGGAGTGGGGTGTGAAAGATCACAGATAACTTGAAGGGGAGAACAAGTGACAGAAAGAGATCACACACACCCACACACACTTTTTTTTTTTTAGCTGCTTCATTTTATGACCGAGTTACATGTGTATGTCTTAGCTACACGTGATTGTTAAACTGAGTATTTAATTGGTAATGTGCGCATCGTATCAATAATATTATGTATAATATGTTCAATCCCCTTTGTTTTCTTTTATATAATTCATCTAGATGTTTATTTTTCAAATCTTTTGGTATTGTTTTCGTTTCTGTTAAAGCAAGAAATGGACAGGATACAATGAAACTCATTTCCAAGTCAGCTTTGTTACATTTCAAACAATATTCTTTCATCACATGGAACACCTATCTCTTTTCCTCTCTGAGCAAGCAGTCTGTGATTTAACCTGAAATCGTATAAAATGTGAGAGTAGTATTTTCAGGCAATATCTTAAAATAATCTTCTAGTTCATAATAATGTTTTACTTTTGAATAATCCGAAATATATAATTATTATCTATCTTTGAACAATCCGTAATATCTACCTACCTACATACCTACCTACTTACCTGCCTATCTATCTGTCTACCCAGAGAGAGAACGAACGAACGAATATTATTGCTATTTAGCTGTTCAGCCCATTCACCAATGCGACACGACAAGCATGAGTAAGCGCGACATGATGTCACAGACATGGAGAGAGAGACAGAGACAGAGAGAGAGGGAGAGAGGGAGGAGGTCTACATGTCATTATATTCCTAGACAAGATGTGAAATGTTTCATTGTCTACGAAACATTGTCTTCAGAAGACTAAGTCAGGTTGTAAAGAAACATATTTTTCTTTTTCTTTTTTCCACAAAAGGGAATGGAATTAGGAAAGTGGTTGTTGCAAGGACTTCGAAGACTCCAGCACTTGAGATAAATATCAACTCATTTGAAAATGAATTGCTTGCAGCTGTTCATTTTTGTATGTGGCGAGGAGGGGGGTGGGGGGGGTTACAGGGAGAGGACCAGTGAGACAGAAACAGCACAACCCTGTCTCTAAGAATAAACCTGCCTGATATTTGGGGAATGAAGGGGGCCGGGTTGACGATAGTGAGGCTGAGCAGCCACCTGTTTCACTCCACACACACACACACACAGGGGGGGTTGGGGGGGACGGGGGAGGGGGAATAGAAAGAGAATATCTGCTGTTTATTTTAGAGGAAGGCAGCAGATACACCTGACCCGCATTTGTCTCCCACACAACGGGTATCAGGTGGGCGATCTTTACCTGCTGTCTTAAAATGGCGGTTCTCGTCCGTTTCACTGTTAACTTCAGTATTGGTTTTGTCAGTTCCCCTGCACGTGCATGGCACACAGCGGTGACTGTGTGGGGCACCCCTGCCACGTGACAGACACCTCATGTGCAAAGATACGGCAGTCCTTCAACTCACAAGCGCACGCACACGCGCACACGCCCGTGCACATACACACATATGCAAGCACGCACACATGCACACGACACATGCACAAACATACACAAACACACACTCTCTCTCTGTGGGCAATCTCATATCCATATGTGCACGTACGCACCTGCTGAACAGATGATCAGATATCTAGCGGAGTTATAATCTGTCTCACGACACGTTCCAGTGGAACTTCACAGCATCTGCGATGGCTGAACAGACAGATCTGTGGTTGCCATCTCTTTCTTTCTGCGTTCGTGACTGCAACCAACGTTCTCTGGAACATAGGAGCTGGCATTACGTGATTGGCTTTTATATCACTGTACAGACTGCAGCCGTTTTGTGTGGGTGTGCACGTTGGGTAGGTTCGTGTTCCATACCTCACCGAACACTGACATGGATCACGGGATCTTTTAAGTGCGTTTGATCTGTTGCGTGTGTAAAGACACAATGGGAACTGAGGCACTGACAGGTGTGCGCAAACTTGTCATCGTCCTTCTACGAGGACCTGAACGCTGTCATCACCACTGTTCCCAACACAGACAAGCTCATCATTCTTGGTGACTTTAACGTGAGAGTTGGCTGTGACAGCACCTCCTGGGAAGGCGTGACTGGGAAGCATGGGGTTGGTAACTGTAACAGCAATGGTCAACTACTTCTCCAGACATGTGCCGAGCACGACCTTCTTATCACAAACACCATCTTCTGCCTCCATACCCATAACGGGACGTCATGGATGCATCGTCGCTCTGGGCATTGGCATCTCATCGACTTTGTCATCATCAGGAAATGGGACAGGCAGGACGTACGAGTCACGAGGGCCATATGCGGCGCCGAGTGCTGGAGAGACCACCACCTTATCGTCTCCAAACTCAGCCTCTGCATCCAGCCCAAGAGATGGCCTCAGGGCATGAAAGCACCCAAACGCTTGAATGTTAACAAGCTGGAGATAGGCAACATCAAGCAGAGCTTTGCTGACACCCTGGAGGAACGCCTTGAGTCCACCGTGCTGGACAACCAGAATTTGGAGGCAGCATGGGGTGCACTGCATGAGACGGTGTACAGCACTGCCATGGAGTGCCTGGGGCCTTCTGCCAGGATGTACAAAGACTGGTTTGATGAGAACTGCACTGAGATCAAGCAGCTGCTAGAAGACATACGCCAAGCCTACAGAGCCCACATTGAAGATCCCAAGTCACAGTCAAAGAAAGACATACTGAAGAGCACACGCAGCACCATCCAGCTGAAGCTGTGGCAGATGCAGGATTCCTGGTTGAGCAACAAAGCTGATGAGATCCAGGGCTTTGCAGACAGGAACAACATGAAGAACTACTATAAAGGCCTGAAAGAAGTCTAATGTCCCACCACCTCCGGATCTGCTCCACTCCTTAATAGTGCTGATGGTTCTACCGTAATCACTGACAAGGAGGGGATCCTTGAGAGATGGGCTGAACACTTTGACAGTGTACTGAACCGCCCTTCCACCATCAATGATGAAGCCATCGACCGACTCCCCCATGTGCCAGTCATTGAGTTGTTGGATGCCATTCCAACTTTGGAGGAGACCCAGAAAGCTATCCATCTGCTATCCAATGACAGAGCCCCTGGCTCAGACTCCATTCCAACTGAGGTCTACAAAGAAGGTGGTATGGCTCTGACTGAGAAGCTTCATTAGCTGTTCCAGCTGATCTGGAAGCATGAGGCAGTTCCACAGGACTTCAAAGACGCTTCCATCATACACCTGTACAAGTGCAAAGGAAATCGTCAGGCCTGTGATAACCATCGTGGAATATCCCTGCTGTCCGTCGCAGGCAAGACTGGCCAGAGTGCTACTCAACCGTCTCATAGCGCACCTTGAGCAAGGTCTCCTACCAGAGAGCCAGTGTGGCTTCCGGAAAGAACGCGGGACTATTGACATGGTGTTTGCTGCCAGGCAGCTTCAGGAGAAGTGTCAGGAACAGAACGCCGACCTTTACTCCACCTATGTCGATCTGACCAAGGCCTTCAATACTGTTCACAGAGATGGCCTTTGGAGAATCATAGCGAAGTACGGATGTCCCAGAAAGTTCATCACCATCATACGGCAACTACACGATGGGATGCTGGCCCAAATCCAAGAGAACGGTGAGACTTCACAACCATTCCCTGTCTCCAACGGAGTCAAGCAAGGGTGTGTTCTTGCCCCCACCCTGTTCAGTCTCATGTTTTCAGCCATGCTGATAGGTGCCTTCAGAGACGCTGATGTAGGCATTGGCATCAGGTACCGCACAGATGGCTCACTCTTCAACCTCAGGAGGCTTCAAGCAAAAACCAAGGTGAGGACAGACACCGTCAACGACTTCCTGTTTGCTGATGACTGCGCTCTCAACGCTGCCTCCGAAGCTGACATGCAACACAGCGTCGACGAGTTCTCTGCTGCCTGTGACAACTTTGGCCTCACAATCAGCACAAAGAAGACTGAGGTGATGCACCAGCCAGCTTCAGGAAAGCCTTACGTTGAACCAAACATCTTCATCAACGGGCAACGACTGAACGCGGTGGACAAGTTCACATACCTGGGCAGTACACTCTCTCGCACAGTTGTCATCGACGACGAGGTGAATGCCAGACTCGCCAAAGCCAGCGCTGCCTTCGGCAGACTCCATAAGAACGTTTGGAACAGGAGAGGCATCACCCTGGAGACGAAACTTAAGGTATACAAGGCCATAGTTCTCACCACACTGCTCTATGGATGTGAATCATGGACGGTCTACAAACGCCACGCCAAAAAGCTGAACCACATCCACACCACCAGCCTCAGAAAACTTCTCGGCATAAAGTGGCAAGAGAAGATCCCTGACACAGAGGTGCTCACTCGTGCAAACTTGCCCAGTACTTGGTCAGGAGAAATGGTCCACCTTTCACCCACCCCTAATAAATTTGTCATATGTATTTTTTTGTGCTTTAGAGTGTATAGATCACGAAAAATCATGTTAACATAAAAAATCTTGGGACTCACTGTCCCTTCTGGCTTAATTTTGAAGGGTACCCATGTCAGGTGCCACGGCTGCTTTTCGTCGGTCCAAAACCTTCCATAAGTTTGGTGATCACCCGTGTCTTTGTTATTTGAGCAACAAGAATTTCCTTTGTGTTTTTGTTGACAGTAATGCCTTCTACATGATACGCCATAATCAGAACGACAATATATGCAGTAAACTTATAAAGTGACCACAGTGAAGCTACGTATGTACCCACCGTCTGTCACATGTTGCGAACTGTGATATGCCTAAATGCTTGCAATAAACTGTCTCGAAAACTGTGCAACTTATTAGAAACAAAGTACACCACAGTTTCAAAGAACAGTCTCTTGTGATTCTTTTGAGCTAAGCCACATCACCATGGGCCTATTCTGCTGTCCTCTGCCGCCGGTTTGTCTCCCCTACAATTGTAATTCATTAGAGAAATGTCTGCAACAACTTTGTGAGAATATGGTTTGTTCTTGTGTCGTAAATGTGTTGAAAAATTTTAAAAACATCCAAAATTTCGGCGCCATTTTGTGACGTGGCAATGTGTCTGAACATGAAGTGGTCAGAAACAAATAAGTACTCGTACAAACCTGATTAAAATCCAGTACATACAGACCTGATCTATATTTATTCGTTGTGATAATAAAACATTGATCATCAATAAAAATGGTACATTAAGTTTGAAATATTACACAAAAAACCCGCGTCACAGACGTAAACAACCTGTTCCTCTTGACGTGTTTTTTTTTATATTAAAAAAAAAAAAAAAAAAAAAAAAAAAAATTCATTCAAAGGCAAGTACATTCATGAATACACTACACATTCTTTACTTGCAACAGGTGGTCAACACATCTCTCTTCTGCAGGGAAAAAAAGTCTATACAACTATTTAAATGCAATCGATGTCGCATATTAATTTTCAGTTCCGCTTTTCTGTGTTAGTTCTGTGCATGTAAACGACCCAATAAAAATATACATGTAAACAAAATTAGAACTGTTTTCACATAAATCATGCGGATTCATCGCGGGAAAGCGTAAATCGGTTTGACAAACACCCTTCAATCGTGTGTGTTTCAACACAGATTCAGAGAATGTGTTGTTTCCGACAGCGTGCGAAAGGCACATATGTTACACGGAAATCTCCGATATGTTCATTCGCACCCCGTGGTTGCTATATTAAAATAATGATAATAATAAACTGTGTGTGTTAATTTCGTCGTTGTATGGTTTGTTTGTACATTTATCTCTGATCCGATCCGATTAAATTTAGACACAATCACTGTTTCTGGCACATGGCGAGATGCGGTAATATTCGGATACTGGCGTAAGATTTTGAACCAAGTCAACGCATGTAGTTCGGTAAGACTGCTTTCAGTTGAAGACTTGTTGCATCAAAAGTTCCAAACAACAAAGTTCAAAGTAGAAAATCACCCCCTTAAATTACCTTGATTCTGGCTTTTGCTGTTTGGTGAAGTTTTATCACGAAATGATGTAGTTTATCAGTTCATAAGACAGACGAAGTGTGGAACGAAAAAATTCGTTGTATCCGAAACACGTCAGTCCCTACGCGCTTATTGTTTTGCAGAATTTGATTAGAACAGCCACATTTTACATCACACAAGTTCTGAAAAACCAAACTGTACATTGATTCTGAATGAATTTCTTAAAATTAATTAAGTTTGAAACATTTCTTTAGTAGTGCTTGAGATGAAGTCAGATGTCACATTCGTACACGGAGCACATGTTCTTCGGTTCTGCTTTACACTGATAATAAAATTCCTTATTTTTAGTTGTTGTTATTGTTGTTTGGTTTTGGTTTTTCTTATAGTCTTACTTTTATTACATTTTGTTTTTCTGCAATCCTACACATTTGTTCACTGTGAGGATAACGCTAATCAGTTTTGTGTTGATTGATCGAAAAGAAAGATAGAAAGAATACGGTGTTATGATCACAATTCTTCAGATAAAGAGGAAAACTTTTGTCAAGTGATATAAATCATACAATTCCCATTAAAAATTTTCATAATAAGATGAACAGTAGTACTTTAAACAGTTAAACACTGGGGAGTATTGATGTGAAAATGGAGTGCCTGCAGTGTTTCTGAAAAAATAAAATCATCCAGGGTGGGAAAGTTAGTTTAGGTATTTTGGGTTCCATGTTACATATGTCATAAGGATTTAGGTAATCATTTATAAAATACATAATTTTGCACAGGCTTTGTTTGAATGCATTGCATTGGCTAAGGATCGCATGATAGATTCATTACTATTATTATTATAAATCCAGTAATTCAAACATGTGTTGGGAAAGTTAGTTCAGGTAACTTGGATTCAATGTTACACGTGTTACAACAAAGTTTTACATAATCATTAATAAAATTTATGATCCATTGTTATCATTTTGATTATTATTTATATCCCACGCTAAATCGATGTCTACTGCACCAGGGTTCTGAGTCACATTTGCAAATACCGGTTCATTTCCAAAGAAAAATATGTATTTCATACCGTTCTTTTCACATCAAGACATGATGTTCAATTTTGCGATCAACTGCTCTTCATACTTTCCGAATTTATTATCTGGACAGAGCGCCGATAATGTTCATTGAAACCGAACCGGGTTAACACATATTTAGATATTTATATTCTGCACGTTAATAAGCAGAGCATGAAGTATATCCAAGTTGTGCATTGCGTAAAATATCAACAAAATTGTACTTTCGAACTAAATGATCCCGTGCTGTCTCTGTAAATTCACCTTTTCAGTCGGTATAATACCGATTTCATTCTTTATGATATGTCATGAATGGTTAGAAACTGGAAAACGTTCATAAAAGTGGATTTGCGTCTTCTACCAATTTTGTATAAAATGCATGAAATTGAAAATCTTTGTTTCCTTTTGACCCCAAAAAGCTCTGTTCCTAGCTTACTGTTCAGAATCAGTTGTCACCCGCATTGACCTCACAGATCAGCATCAGCGCGTCACCAGTCAGTCACTGTACTGTACCGCGCTGAACGCTTTCCTCCGGCGGACCCTGGCCTGCTCTTGCCTTGGACTCTTTGTAAGGTGCTCTCACACAGGCAGAAGTTATAAAAACATTCGATTCTGGACATTAAAAATCAAAATCTACCTATGTTCCCGCCCCCCTATAGGGGTCAACTTTATATCAGTGTGATCAGTTTGATTTATTCTATTTTATCGTAAAAAGAACGGTTTTGTTGCACGCATTTTGACCTGACGCAAATTTTAATCTAAATTCCCTGGCATAGGAGCAGGGAGGGAGATAAGAAAGGGGGTTAGGGTGGGGGTGGGTGGGTGTTGGAGGTGAAGGAAGGGGACAGGGTGGGGGTGGTGTACGTAACACTGCCGGCACACTATGACACATGCAAACATGCACGCACACTCACACACATACACACACACACGCCAAATACACCTGCACACATATACCTCCACATCTCCCACCACATATCCATTTTACACATTAACACGAATGTACTCCCAATCACACACGAAATACACGCACTCGTATAAACAAGCACACGACAATATCATATGCGCGTGTTCACGAACACATGCACACAACAACAACAGAAACTTTAACAACAACAACAACAACACACGAATATGATAAGAACAACAACACGGCACCAGGCCAAATGCACTCCGACTGTGCAGTTCCTTTTTGGTAGTGGCATATCTTGCAGAAAGATACAATAATTATGTGCAGTGTGGGTCTGCACGTACTGTCGCGGGTGACAAATATGTGCAGAAGGACAATACATGCGCAACAGGGGGCACAAAGCCTGTATATGCGAACACCACCTCTACATCAGCAAAGCCCCTCTCCCCAACCCCCACTCCCTCCACAACACCTGTAGGACATGTCCTGACTGCTGACCTTCCACTTTTCCCATTGTTCTCCTCTCTGCCTGTCAGTAAGCAGGAGCCACACACACATACACACAAACACACACACACACACTGAGAGAGAGGCACAGACAGAAACAGGCAGACGGACACACACACACACACACACACACACGTGTAAACATGGGCCTGTATAAGTGATGGCTGTGGAAACTCTCTCTCTGTGTGTGTGTGTGTGTGTGTGTGTGTGTGTGAGGGTAGAAGGGAGAGTGGGAGAGTGGAGAATGATTAAGCTAGAAAAGAAAGAGATTGGGCAGTAAGATCCAGTTCTTGGGACAAAGAAAAGAAAAGAAAAACAAAGTTGAAAAATAAAAATAAGAAAAAGCAAATGCAATCAAATCAATTATACAAGCACATACATTGTATTAATCAACAGTTATATGGAAAACATATCAAGCCGAGTAGAAAGTGAGTGGGAAAAGAGATGTGATAGTTACTGATCCAAGACAAAAACAAAGTTCTTTTTATGTATATATTTTTTTTAAAAGATATTGTACTTACTAATCTGAGACAAAAAAAACAAAAAAACAAACAAAAAACAACAAACAAACAAACAAACAAACAAAATCTAAAGTAAAGCAAATATTGTTCAACATAATTCGATAAGTTGATACTTATACAAGTCTAAGAGAAAAACAGATTTTTTAAAAATATATATGTAGCCGTGTACCGAGTGGTTACTGAAGGGTACGGCACAAAAGACTTAACTAAATATGATTAATTGAAGGATAGACAAGATCCCACGCACAGGCCAGGAACATATAGAGGCCAGTCACAAATGGGGTTTTCTATTGGTTTATTTACAATATTCTAAAAGAAGAAGACTAAGAAGAAGAAATAATGAGAAGAAGACAACTATGAGAAGACTATGAGAAGAACTAAAAGAGAAGAAGACTAGAAGAGAACTAGTCTAAGAGAAGACAGTGCCTGGAATGACACAAACAAATGTCATTAGCACAACATGTCTGCACAAGTGAATAATAAAGCGCATGTACACATTTTACATGGAAGGACTATCACTCGGGTTTGAGATACGCAACAACATAATGCATATGTGTGAAGACCAAAACTGACATCAAATGACATTTCTAATACATTTAAATAGTGCAGTTAAAGTGATTGAAGCGATGCTGACTTGGTGAAAGTACACTGACAGTATAGATTAGATAAAGCTTATACTGTGTCAAAGTGACTCAAATGAATCAGTTTATCATGTTGCACTATACTGGAGTAAGCTGTATAGGAGAGAGCATGATAACTAAATTACAGTTAACAGACTGATACATATCAGGTGGTTTTGACCAATAACTGATATTAATCCAACACTATCTTCAAATCACAACAGCAGAATACTACACACATCTTAGAGTACTGAGCACACTGTAGCAGTACAACTGATATTAGTGTGAAAGATAATACCTGAATAACAAACAAGATAGAGAATCAGTGGCTTAGATATAATACTGGCAAACTGATAGACCAGATAGTAAGTAAAGAACCACCATGGCTTAACCATTAAGTGGTGAATGAACTTTACGCACTCACTAGAACATTCTGGAACAAACTATCTGTGTCTGTGTGGAGAGACGTCGCTGACTGTGACGTTAAGAATCAAATGGAACACTGCTCCATGCAGATGACGACATGGCAATTATTTAGATCAGTCATAGCCGATCTGTGACTAACTTGTCAAAGCAATAACTGAACAAAGAATTAACTGAACAAAGCAATAACTGAACATACTCATATAAACACAAGTACTGTGTCAAATAATACAATTTGCAAATCAACACATTCTACACACTAGTACTTACAGCCATACGTAGCGAGATGTTGCTGTTGTGGGAACAACACTGACCACTACACGGCAAGAGACAAAGAGAGCAGGTGCTGGCCGCGGCTGGCTCGGGTGTGGAAGTGACCACTCATCGTCTACTATTGGAGTTTAACGACCTATTGGCGTCTACACCCTTAAGGTCAACAACCACTCATCACCCGCTCGACCACTCATCACCCGCTCGGCCAATTTATACAAATTAGGCGAACTACAAAGACAATCACGTGGGCTGCAAACCAGATCGTCACTAATCTGAAGAAATCTGATGAGAACTGTGCTTGTTACAAGGTGTTCAGTGACAGATTTCTAGATGATTACTGAACCGATTTGCATCGGATAAGTTGCAAAAGAAAGAGCTCAACGCCTACTTTATAATGAGTGTAAAATGAAGTGTTGGTTATTTAAGATGAATTTATAATCTTAATTTAAGTCACCTGAACAGGGTCAGTTTTAACGAGCTCGTCGCTGAAAATTACAAACTGCGTTAAATCAGTTTCACGTAGGCGAACATAAATGGAATAGATTTAAAGATGGAATTAAGACGATTCTGCCAGTATATAATACTAGTAGTTTACTGATCTGACAAAAGAGCTAATAATTAAATACTGTGGAACAGAAACACAAGTTTGCTCTCAGCCAATGACGTATCGCGACGCGACACTGGTCGAGCAGTCAGCAGGTGGTCTGGCCAGGACAAAATGATGTAAGCAGAGTGACGTCACATATTCTGTGCAAGGGTTAGGAGAGAAAACGTCGTCTGCTCTGGCTTGTGCGTGAATAGTGTTGGAGCAAGCATAGCGCGCTTGGTCACATATAGTACTCAGCAATCCAAGATTGAAAGAAAGTTTTTTCAAGAGGTAGTATTTACTAATCAAAAACAAGAGCAAAATGCTTTTCTATAACATCTTAAGATTTCAGTTTTCTTTCAAATGAAGCAATTTCCTTTCCCTGTACGTTTAATTTCACACGTAGCAGAAAGGATTTGTAAGAGTGGAGATGATACAGTTGATAAAATTAGCGAAACAGTCTCTGTCTTTTGTAGTGTCAGGGAGCACAATGAACCATGGCCCATGTTAGCCCACGCTTCCTCACAATCCCACGCTTTCTCTCTTTTTGAGAGATTGAGATAAATCGTGGGGGAGGAAGGGGGTGAGGGAGGTCGCGCTTTGTGAGAAAGTGTGGGATTGTGTTTGTTTCCCTGTCAATTGCGAGAAAGCGTGGGATGTCCCCTTTATTTTATCAAAAACATTTCCTTTGTCATCGGGGTTGGTTTCTTGCCTTTTCCCAACACAAATCTTAGAGAAAAATGAGAGAGAAAATAGAAGAGGGACAGAGGGGGATGATGACAATAACAATCATGTTAATGACAGTAGCATTTGCGAAGACATCGACAGTGAAGACGCTGAAACTGACAACAATTGATTGCATTTCATGTGAGACTGTCATTGTCATGCATTGACCTCAAATTCAACATCGCAATCAATAGCAAACAGCAAAATTATAGCAATGTGAATAACTCAAACAGAAATGTGTTCCAAGTCTTTTGAAACGCTACCTTGTTTAATCCCCACATCTCCGAACAGCACCGTCATCTCGAAGTCAGAGAAAGTGTGCTATTGTGAGAAAGTGTAGGTTGACAGTCCTTTCTTTTTCTGTGTTGGTGTCATTTGTGATGTGGAATATTATGTGTATTGCATACTGGTACTTTAACAAATCTTTTTAATGTATAACACCTTGAACAGTTTTCTAAATAGAGAACTTTATAAGAGTCAATTATTATTTTTTGGGGTTGTTTATGATGATGATCACAATGGTGAAATGACAATGCAGATGTGTAAGAATGTCCTGAGGGAGGTCATTGAAAAGTGAGTCATCTTTTTTGAAGTATCTGGTTGGTTGACTGTGACAAGGGGGTATGCATCCAGTTTCGTTAAGATAGCAAATTCTTTAACCTTCAATGACTTCAGGTGAAGACTAAAGTATCTGAGGCTCTTCTGAGAGAGTTCCTCTTTGCTGATGACTGTGCATTGGCCGCACAGAGGCCATGTTCCAGCCTTCACTGTCTGGAGCTGCCAGTGCTCCACCACCATCTGTCGTCAACAACACAGAAATCAAAACTGTGGACAAGTTCTGCTACTCGGGCAGCACTGTAAGCAGCAATGGATCTCTGGATGCAGAAGTGATGTTGCGCTTCTCAGAGGTCAGCTCTGCCTTTTGCAGACTCTCAAAGAGACTTTGGCAAGCCCATGGCATCAAAGTGTGCACAAAGGTCGCCGTGTACAGAGCTGTGGTTCTGAGTGTTCTCCTCTACTATTGTGAGACTTGGACCCATACCGCCAACACATCCAACAATTCGAACTGTTCCATCAACGATGTTTGTGCAAGATCTGCAGCATCAAATGGCAAGACAGAGTGTCCAACTTACAGGTCCAGAAGAAGTGTGGCCCACCCAGCATTGAGTGTATACTCATCAAAAGCCAGCTCCGATGGACTGGACACGTTGTCCGTATGGAGGACAGCAGAATTCCAAAGATGCTGCTCTGTGGACAGCTGAAGGAAGGACAACGTGACCAAGGAAGGAAGGCCTTTCAAGAGATACAAAGACACCTTGAAGGCCAGCATCAGAAGCTGCAACATCGACACTGCTTCCTGGGAAGATGTCACCCTTGACAGAACACGGTGGAAACAATGGTGTACCCAGGGCACAAAGACGTTCGAGTGGAACAGAGCAGCCGCCATCCAGGAAAAGAGGAATCAGAGAAAACAGGGCCCATCCTTGTATCTCAGGAACTGGTCTCCATTCCCACATGAGGACCCACATCAGCAGATGGCCTGCCTGCCTGCTCATCTGTCGGACACGGTGGGAGAATCCAGACAGACATGAACTGATATTGTTGCTGATACTGAAGCCAGTGCTTCAGTTGCTATTATTGCTGCGAACAGCTGTTGTTACTGCTGCTGCTGCTACTACTACTACAACACTACTACTACTACTGATGTTAATACTGCTGATGCTGATACTGCTGCTACTACTTCTGCTGTTTCTGCTGCTTTGCTAATTGCTGTTAATACTACAGTTACTACTGCTGCTTCTATTACTACTGTTTTGGCTACTGTTGCTAACTGCTGTCATTGCTGTGACTGCTGCTACTACTGGTGTTACTGTTACTGCTGCTGCTTCAGCTGTTGCTGTTACTACTGCCACCACCACCCGCCGCTGTTGCTACCACCTGTTGAATTTCCTTCATCGTCTCCTTTTCTACCCTGTGTGTGGCATACCAAGTGTTGACTGAAAGAAAAATGAAGTGTTTATTGTCTCTCTGACTGCTGTCTGTCACTGCAGCTATGACCATGGTCACTGTCGCTGGTGTGTCATGATTAACCGATGCAGTATGCTCATGTCAGTGTATTGCTGAAGGTTATGGCGTTTCTTTCAGACCTGATGCTGACTGCTGGAGAACCATTGGTGATGAACACCACGCTACCGGCACCCACACCATCATCACCCACCACCACCACCACCACCACATCAGAAGCATCAACAACACCATCATCATTGAAGACCACCACCACTACCACTACACCAGTAACGACAACAACAACACTGTCATCAGTGACGACCTCCAACACCACTACTGCAACAGAAACAACAACATCATCAACTACCTCCACCACCACCACTACCACCACACCAAGTTCGACAACAACGACAAGCAGCACAACCACCACCACTTCCACTACTACTTCCACCTCAACTCTCCCAGGTAAGGTTCACTACAAACTTTACCATTATACTTTTTTTGTGCTGAGCCGTATAACCAGCAGCAGGCTGTAGTGGCACCGTAATGACATTGCCCCCCATAACCAGCAACAGGCTGTAGTGGCACTGTGATGACATTGCCCCATAACCAGCAACAAGCTGTAGTGGCACTGTGATGACATTGCTCCATAACCAGCAGAAGGCTGTAGTGGCACCTTAATGACTTAGCCCCATAACCAGCAACAGGCTGTAGTGGCACTGTGATGACATTGCCCCATAACCAGCAACAGGCTGTAGTGGCACTGTGATGACATTGCCCCATAACCAGCAACAGGCTGTAGTGGCACTGTGATGACATTGCCCCATAACCAGCAACAGGCTGTAGTGGCACTGTGATGACATTGCCCCATAACCAGCAGCAGGTTGTAGTGGCACTGTGATGACATTGTCCCATAACCAGCAACAGGCTGTAGTGGCACCGTGATGACATTGCCCCATAACCAGCAACAGGCTGTAGTGGCACCGTAATGACTTAGCCCCATAACCAGCAACAGGCTGTAGTGGCACCGTAATGACTTAGCCCCATAACCAGCAACAGGCTGTAGTGGCACCGTAATGACTTAGCCCCATAACCAGCAACAGGCTGTAGTGGCACTGTAATGACTTAGCCCCATAACCAGCAACAGGCTGTAGTGGCACCGTAATGACTTGGACTGGCTTCCTCCTCCTGGTCTGGTCCTCAGCAGTGCTCAGTATGCTGATGACAGGCAGGTCTGTCTATTGTTTGATACCCTCCTGTCTTTCCCTCTGTCCGTCTGTCTGCCTTGTCTTCTTCCTTCTTCAGGCAAGTTACCTTTGACATGGTAGGAACCCGCGGGTACAGTTTAACGTGGAGATTAAGTTATCCTCGTATTCAAGACACACGCAGTGCGCTCAGGCAGCTAACCCATCATCTATAATTAGAAATCCCGGGGATTCCCTTCTGCGCATGCTCTTTTACTTCGCACCGCACAACGTACAACAGTGGGACAATTAGGGAAAAAAAAAAAAAAGAAGCTTTGCTGGCTAAGCATTGATGAGAGTCAGCAACTTGTGGAGTCTTTCGCTTTCTGACACACTGTCCTCCCTGCTTTTCAGCTATTGCAAAAATAAAATAAAATAACAGTTCGGATTCAAATATTCTCTGGAATGAACGAATTTGGATGATCAGCAAATTTCGGGCATTCCGTCATTTATCGTCTGTAAGTGCACTCACTTCGCAGCTACATACGTAAGTCATATGGAATATAATGACGTCTGCAGTCTCAATACGTCAATTTTGACTGCCAAACGAACAAAGGATAAGATCAAACTATCAGGGCCTGTATTCAAGACATGGGCTCTCTGCAAAACGCCTCTTTTCCCTCAACAAAACAAACTCAACAAAAGGACTCGCCATATTTACCTCAGCTTCGTGGGCTGTCACCCATGGCAGATAGTAAGGGTAAATTGCCTTCGGGTTTGTAGACCCGCGGGTAGGCTCTCGTGTTCCTGAATACCGGCTGTTGCTTACCCTCGAGTAGATTGCCTTGCCTCAGGCAGATTACCCGCAGGTACACATATACCTGCAGGCACGATAGTCTGTTGAATACGTCCAAGGTTTGGATGACCACCAGCAATGAGCCCCCCCCACCCCCCTCATCAGCCCCTTCTCTCTGCAAAAGCTTTCATTAATTTCCTTGAATTAAGCCCTAAAAACTCACCTATTTTCAAAATAATGCCTCACCCCTCTGTCCTCCACCTTTTTTTCTTCCGTCTGTAATTTTACACGTCTGTGCAAGATTCCTCTTCTTCATTTTGTCTTATTTACTGTAATTCATGCTTGTGATATGTTCTTCCAGTGATTTGTATGTGTAGTGCTTTTTCCTTTTTTGAAATTACTTTAATTAATTTGTCAGATTTTTGTTACCCTCTGACAAATGAAAGGAGATTCTGGTTTCTTGAATTTGCATCAACCAATGATCTGGTTGTATCTAACACTCTTGGCATCCACAAAACTTTGAAGATGAACATTGCACAGCCCAGGTGGCCTACACCACAACAATGTTTCCAACCAGGGGTTCCTGCACCTGCACTTTCCATGAGACAGATATTGGAAGTGACCAAGATCTGGTGATGATGACATTCAGAATGCGCCTTAAGATCAACGACCCAAAGTTCACAAGACTGTGGTTCAGCTTGGACAAATCAAAGGACCCTGCAGTAAAGGAAGAGGTACAAGCCATGACTTGAGGGAAGTTTGAACCCCTGACAACTGTAGATGAGAACAGCATGAACATGTCTAAAAACAGCAATGCTTGAAACAGCCAATGCAATCTTGGGAAAACATCATCACCCCCCCAAAAAAAACATGGGCCACAACCGAGATCTTAGCTGACGGAGCTCAGAAGCATGGAGAATTGAACAGTGAAGTCAGGAAAGAGATAAAAAGGTATAATAAAAAAACAAAAACAAACAAACACCCCCCAAAAAACAACAACAACAACAACAACAACAAAACCAAAAAAAAACAACAACAACAAAACAACCACACACACACACACACACAAAACACCAGGTTTCAGGACAGGGCGGAGCACCATTGGAACACATATTCAACTTGAGAGTGTGAAAAGTACTTCGAGCACCAACCAAACCTGTACCACATATTTGTCGACTTCAAGAAGGTCTTCACCAGGCTGTGGCGTGTTGTCTTGTGATCGAGCAAGATGATTGACAACATCAATGCCAACCTTGTCCAAGTGATCAAACAACAGTACAAGGCCAGAAGTGCTGTACTCCAGAATGGTCACAAGGGAGCCTGCTTCTGTACTGCAGTTGGAGTGTGTCAGGGATGCTTGCTATTACCCACCCTCTTCAGTGTCTCTTTTGAGGGGCTTATGGAAGATGCCATGGATAATCATGAAGGCACAGTTTCCATTGGGGGAAGAATGATTACCTGTCTGCGTTTTGCTGATGATATCGATGGTCTCGCAGGAAGTGAAGATGAATTGGCCAGCTTGGTGGAACATTTGAACAAATCGGACTCTACATATGGCATGGAAATTCAGCGCCAAAAAGACTAACTAATGATGAACAGCAGTGTAGGTATCACTTCAGACATCAAAGGCAGCAGGACAATATAGAAACAGTGAATACATTCAAATACCTTGGCGCCATCTTATCTGATGAAGGTTTACGACCTGAGATTGTGACAAGGATTACACAAACAACTGTTGTGAAAGCAAAATCCGAAACCATCAGGAGAAACAAGACCATCAGTCTGCATGCCAAAATCCACCTATTACGCTCCTTTGCCTTGTCTAGTCTTCATCCTCATCAGTTTGCGCAAACTTTGGATGCTCTCAGCAGACATGCAAAGAAAGATCATGGCAGCTGGAATCAGATGCTACACGAAGATCGTGGGCATCCACTGCACAGATCATGTGACAGGGAGGTCTGCAGCAAGATCCAACAAGCAATAAGACCTCATGATGACCTCACAGTTGTCAAGAAAATGAAAATGAAATGGCATGGACATCTTTCCTGTTCAACAGGACTTGCAAAGACCATCTTGCAAGGGACAGTCAGAGGAAGCCACAGAGGAGGAAGACAGTTTCAGTTTCAGTAGCTCAAGGAGGCGTCACTGCATTCGGACAAATCCATATACGCTACACCACATCTGCCAAGCAGATGCCTGACCAGCAGCGTAACCCAACTCGCTTAGTCAGGCCTTGAGGGAGGAAGACAAAGAGGTGGGAATGCAATATTCAAGAATGGACAGGAATGGGTCAGGCAGAATCCAAAAGAGCGACAGTTGGAGAAGAGAGGTAGCGTTTCTTCACTGGTGCCCCACCATCAGCAGAAGTCAAGGGACAGGTAACAAGTGTTGGTGTGCATGCATGTGAACCATTAGCACGATGGCCTTTGTCCCCTTCACGTGTGTACACATGCCTGCCATGAAGGCAGAAAGAAAAGAGAAAAAAGCACATCACTGAGCGTGACTGGTCCTGTTTCAGTGTGTGCCGAGGGAGAGTTCCCGTGCAGCAGTGGTGAATGCATTCCATGGAAGAACATCTGTGACGGCCTGCCGCAGTGCCGGGATGGCAGTGATGAGGGAGTGGACTGCGGTCAGTGATGTCTGTGGGCTGTGGGGGGTGGAAAGGGAAGGTGTTGGGTGGGGGCGGGGGGAGTGGTCTTTGGTTCTTTAAAAAGAAGTGCAATATTTGAGTGATGAACATTTAACGTTTGAACACATTCTGGCTTTGTTGCGTATGTACTAGGCACTTAAACATGTCCTTGTTGTAATTATTACTATTATTAAATCCGCTTCCTTGGTTCATTTTTTGGAGAAAAAAAAAAATAAAAAAAAATTGCAGAGTCATTTTCAAAATGACAGAAGAGTTGTTTACCTATATCTATTTAAGTATTTTTCTTCTCAACCTTATGATATATGTTATTAATGTCTGTCCGTCTGTCTGTCTGTCAATCTATCAGACTACTGACCTTTCAATCTGTCTATTTACTATCTCTCTGTCATCAGTCTGCTTATCTGTTTATCTGTCTGTCTGTCTGTGTGTTTTGGAGTACACTGGAAATGAAGATTGTTGATTCATGCATGTTAAGCATGACACACTGTCAGCAGCATGAGCAGTATGATGAACTGTGCACACAGTGTGTGGGGCTGACCAGTGGAAGTGTGCCAGTGGACAGTGTGTGTCAGCGGATGCTCGGTGTAACCAGGTTGAGGACTGCCATGACTCTTCTGATGAAATGCTATGTCCAGGTGAGAGCCAGTCACACATGATAATCCAGGTGAGAGCCAGTCACACATGATTGTCCAAGTGAGAGCCAGTCACACATGATTGTCCAGTCACACATGATTGTCCAGTCACACATGATAATCCAGGTGAGAGCCAGTCACACATGATAATCCAGGTGAGAGCTAGTCACAAATGATTGTCCAGGTGAGAGCCAGTCACACATGATTGTCCAGTCACACATGATTGTCCAGTCACACATGATTGTCCAGTCACATGATAATCCAGGTGAGAGCCAGTCACACATGATAATCCAGGTGAGAGTCAGTCACACATGATTGTCCAGTCACACATGATAATCCAGGTGAGAGCCAGTCACACATGATTGTCCAGGTGAGAGCCAGGTGAGAGCCAGTCACACTTGACTGACCAGGTGAGAGCCAGGTGAGAGCCAGTCACAGTGAGTCACACTCGATTGTCCAGGTGAGAGCCAGTCACACATGATTGTCCAGGTGAGAGCCAGTCACACTTGATTGTCCAGGTGAGAGCCAGTCACACATGATTGTCCAGGTGAGAGCCAGTCACACATGATTGTC
Source organism: Babylonia areolata (assembly GCF_041734735.1). NCBI lineage: Eukaryota > Metazoa > Mollusca > Gastropoda > Neogastropoda > Buccinidae > Babylonia > Babylonia areolata. Next base: position 13,502,878 of record NC_134908.1, read on the forward strand.
CAGGTGTCACGCTTGACTGACCAGGTGAGAGCCAGTCACACTTGATTGACCAGGTGAGAGCCAGGTGAGAGCCAGTCACACTTGATTGACCAGGTGAGAGCCAGTCACACTTGATTGACCAGGTGAGAGCCAGGTGAGAGCCAGTCACACTTGACTGACCAGGTGAGAGCCAGTCACACTTGACTGACCAGGTGAGAGCCAGTCACACTTGACTGACCAGATGAGAGCCAGTCAAACTTGATTGACCAGGTGAGAGCGAGTCACACTTGATTGACCAGGTGAGAGCCAGTCACTGCCAGTCACACTTGACTGACCAGGTGAGAGCCAATCACACTTGACTGACCTGGTGAGAGCCAGTCACACTTGATTGACCAGGTGAGAGCCAGTCACACGTGACTGACCTGGTGAGAGCCAGTCACACTTGATTGACCAGGTGAGAGCCAGTCACAGCCAGTCACACTTGACTGACCAGGTGAGAGCCAGTCACAATTGATTGACCTGGTGAGAGCCAGTCACAGCCAGTCACACTTGATTGTCAAGGTGAGAGCCAGTCACAGCCAGTCACACTTGATTGACCAGGTGAGAGCCAGTCACAGGCAGTCACACTTGACTGACCAGGTGAGAACCAGTCACACTTGACTGACCAGGTGAGAGCCAGTCACAATTGATTGACCTGGTGAGAGCCAGTCACAACCAGTCACACTTGATTGTCCAGGTGAGAGCCAGTCACAGCCAGTCACACTTGATTGTCCAGGTGAGAGCCAGTCACACTTGATTGACCAGGTGAGAGCCAATTACAGCCAGTCACACTTGACTGACCAGGTGAAAGCCAGTCACACTTGATTGACCAGGTGAGAGCCAGTCACAGCCAGTCACATGTGATTGTCCAAGTGAGAGCTTGTCACAGCCAGTCACACTTGATTGTCCAGGTGAAAGCCAGTCACACTTGGTTGACCAGGTGAGAGCCAGTCACAGCCAGTCACACTTGATTGACCAGGTGAGAGTCAGTCACACTTGATTGACCAGGTGAGAGCCAGTCACAGCCAGTCACACTTGATTGACCAGGTGAGAGTCAGTCACACTTGATTGACCAGGTGAGAGCCAGTCACAGCCAGTCACACTTGATTGTCCAGATGAGAGCCAGTCACAGCCAGTCACACTTGATTGACCAGGTGAGAGCCAGTCACAGCCAGTCACACGTGATTGACCAGGTTAGAGCCAGTCACACTTGGTTGACCAGGTGAGAGCCAGTCACAGCCAGTCACACTTGATTGACCAGGTGAGAGTCAGTCACACTTGATTGACCAGGTGAGAGCCAGTCACAGCCAGTCACACTTGATTGACCAGGTGAGAGTCAGTCACACTTGATTGACCAGGTGAGAGCCAGTCACAGCCAGTCACACTTGATTGTCCAGATGAGAGCCAGTCACAGCCAGTCACACTTGATTGACCAGGTGAGAGCCAGTCACAGCCAGTCACACGTGATTGACCAGGTTAGAGCCAGTCACACTTGATTGTCCAGGTGAGAGCCAGTCACAGCCTGTCACACTTGATTGACCAGGTGAGAGCCAGTCACTCTTGATGGCATAGACCTAAAGCTTGAAAATGGTTCTTTTGACACTTTATTATTTTAACATAAACCTTGAAAACTATTTCATCTGTGAATACTTAACCAGCATATATTCACGTCACCCACTATCAGTGACAACTATGGGGGTGTAATGCCTATGAAATAGAAATGAATTAAATTAAAAATGTGCATAATGATGATTTGAATATTCATCAGCTGTGCTGAGAGAGAGAGAGAGTATCAAACATTGTAGTGTAAGAGGGGAGAATGTGTGGGTGTGTGTTCAGCTGTTGTGTTTCAGTTTGAGATAGAATTGCTGGTGCATGCATTATAACAATGTGATATGTGTGTGTTCAGCTGTTGTGTTTCTGTTTGAGATAGAATTGCTGGTGCATGCATTATAACAATGTGATACGTGTGGTTGGTAGTTTGTGATATGTGTCTTTAGCTTACATTATTTTATCTGCTCTCAGTTTCCAGTCATTTTTTCTTCGCTGCTGCTGTTCCTGGTGTTTCTACAGAACGTTCTGTGAAATCTGTGGTCCTGTGTAGGGCCTGCAGTGTGCTGTTCTCTGCAGAATGTACTGGGAAATCTGTGGTCCTGTGTAGGGCCTGCAGTGTGCTGTTCTCTGCAGAATGTACTGGGAAATCTGTGGTCCTGTGTAGGGCCTGCAGTGTGCTGTTCTCTGCAGAATGTACTCATTCAAACACAGCTTCTTGGCCTGACTTTCAGTTGTTAATTCACATATCAGTGTGTTCATGTGTGTGCATGCTGTATGTGGTATGTGTGTGGAAGGGGGAGATGTGTGTGCATGTTTGTGTGTGTGTCTCTGTGTGTGTCTGTGTCTGTTTCTGTGTTTGAGCATGCATATATGCATGCATGTCTGTTTCCGTATGCTTGCATTTGCACAGGTGTATGTTTATGTGTATGTGTGCACTTGTGTGCATGTGTGTGTGTGTGTGTGTGCACGCGTTTGTTTGCCTTTTCATTAATACATTTGTGTGAGCTAAGAGTTCACAAAATGTAAGGCATCTTCTTCTCATTGTGCAGTGTTATTATGAATTTTATGATGATGATGATGATGATGATGATTATCATTTGCGGTTGCTGTAAGTGGGATGAGAGTAGTATTTTGAATTGCACCAAACTGAATGCAATGGAATGGTCAGTGTTGACCATGGGTGTTGTGTGTGTTTCAGACTGTAGTGGATTTCAGTGTTGGTGGTGTGTATTTCAGACTGTAGTGGGTTTCAGTGTGGGTGGTGGTGTGTATTTCAGACTGCAGTGGGTTTCAGTGTGGGTGGTGTGTATTTCAGACTGCAGTGGGTTTCAATGTGGGTGGTGGTGTGTATTTCAGACTGCAGTGGGTTTCAGTGTGGGTGGTGTGTATTTCAGACTGCTGTGGATTTCAGTGTGCGTGGTGTGTGTTTCAGACTGCAGTGGATTTCAGTGTGGGTGGTGGTGTGTATTTCAGACTGCAGTGGGTTTCAGTGTGGGTGGTGGTGGTGTGTGTTTCAGACTGCAGTGCGTTTCAGTGTGGGTGGTGTGCATTTCAGACTGCAGTGGGTTTCAGTGTGGGGTGTGGTGTGTGTTTCAGACTGCAGTGGGTTTCAGTGTGGGTGGTGGTGTGTATTTCAGACTGCAGTGGGTTTCAGTGTGGGTGGTGGTGTGTATTTCAGACTGCCGTGGGTTTCAGTGTGGGTGGTGTGTATTTCAGACTGCAGTGGGTTTCAGTGTGGGTGGTGTGTGTTTCAAACTGCAGTGGGTTTCAGTGCGGGTGGTGTGTGTTTCAGACTGCAGTGGATTTCAGTGTGGGTGGTGGTGTGTATTTCAGACCACAGTGGGTTTCAGTGCGGGTGGTGTGTGTTTCAGACTGCAGTGGATTTCAGTGTGCGTGGTGGTGTGTGTTTCAGACTGCAGTGGATTTCAGTGTGGGTGGTGTGTGTTTCAGACTGCAGTGGATTTCAGTGTGCTTGGTGGTGTGTGTTTCAGACTGCAGTGGGTTTCAGTGTGGGTGGTGGTTTGTATTTCAGACTGCAGTGCGTTTCAGTGTGGGGGGTGGTGTGGGTTTCGGACTGCAGTGCGTTTCAGTGTGGGTGGTGTGTGTTTCAGACTGCAGTGGGTTTCAGTGTGACACAGGCCTGTGTCTGTGGGATGGCAACCAACGACGGTGCAACGGTGTGTTTGACTGTGCTGACCTCAGCGATGAAATGGGCTGCTGTGAGTCTGACCTTCTTTTTTGGACTCACTTGTGTAAATAAAGAAATAATTGCACTTTGTAAATACTTTTTGGTATCATCATCATCCTTCTTACTGTTGTTGTTGTTTGTTGTTTATTGTTCTTGTTATTATTGACGGGCGCATTAGCTGAATTAATAAAATGTTGATCTTTCAATCAGAGGGTCCCAGGTTCGAATCTCAGTAGCTCCTGGTGGATAAAAGGATGAAGATTTTTTCCGATCTCCCAGGTCAACATATGTGCAGACCTGCCAGTGCCTGAACCCCCTTCGTGTGTATATGTATACACACGCAGAAGATCAGATACTCACGTTAAAGATCCTGTAATCCATGTTGGCGTTTGGTGGGTTATGGAAACAAGAACATACCCAGCATCCACACCCCCGGAAACACAGTATGGCTGCCTACATGGCAGGGTGAATAAACAAAACGGTCATACATGTAAAATGTTGAATGTTACATGTTTGTCTGAGTGTGTATGTGTGCGTACCCGAAATCTGATTGAATGACGCAGGAAACAAATGACAAGCGCCCAAGGCAGCCGTCAAGTCAGCTCTACCCAGGTAGGCAGCCTGTTGTGTAAGTGACCCTGTGCTTGTAAAGCGCTTAGAGCTTGGTCTCCAACTGAGGATAGGCACTATATAAGTATCCAT
>NC_134908.1:13512339-13589839 GCF_041734735.1 Babylonia areolata
TCTCTCTGTCAGTATTGCTATGTTTCCCTGTCTCTCACTCCTTTTATCTCTCACTATCTGTCTGTCTCTCTGTCAGTATTGCTATGTTTCCCTGTCTCTCACTCCTTTTATCTCTCTCTGTCTTTCTCTCTGTCAGTATTGCTATGTTTCCCTGTCTCTCACTCCTTTTATCTCTCACTGTCTGTCTCTGTGTGTGTCATTATTGCTATGTTTCCCTGTCTCTCGCTCCTTTTATGTGTCATTATTGCTATGTTTCCTTGTCTCTCGCTCCTTTTATCTCTGTCTGTCTGTCTGTCTGTCTGTCTCTGTCAGTATTGCTATATTTCCCTGTCTCTCACTCCTTTCGTCTCTCACTGTCTGTCTTCGTCTGTGTCAGTATTGCTATGTTTCCCTGTCTCTCACTCCTTTTATCTCTCACACTCTGTCTCTCTCTGTGTCAGTATTGCTATGTTTCCCTGTCTCTCACTCCTTTTATCTCTCACTGTCTGTCTCTCTGTAAGTATTGCTATGTTTCCCTGTCTCTCACTCCTTTTATCTCTCACTGTCTGTCTCTCTCTCTGTGTCAGTATTGCTATGTTTCCCTGTCTCTCACTCCTTTTATCTCTCACTGTTTGTCTCTCTGTCAGTATTGCTATGTTTTCCTGTCTCTCACTCCTTTTATCTCTGTCTCTCTGTCAGTATTGCTATGTTTCCCTGTCTCTCACTCCTTTTATCTCTGTCTGTCTGTCTCTCTGTCTGTCAGTATTGCTATGTTTCCCTGTCTCTCACTCCTTTTATCTCTCACTGTCTGTCTCTCTGTGTCAGTATTGGTGTATTTCCCTGTCTCTCACTCCTTTTATCTCTCACTGTCTGTCTGTGTCAGTATTGGTATGTTTCCCTGTCTCTCACTCATTTTATCTCTGTCTGTCTGTCTCTCTGTCTGTCAGTATTGCTATGTTTCCCTGTCTCTCACTCCTTTTATCTCTCACTGTCAGTCTCTCTGTCTGTTGGTATTGCTATGTTTCCCTGTCTCCCACTCCTTTTATCTCTCACTGTCTGTCTCTGTGTGTGTCATTATTGCTATGTTTCCCTGTCTCTCGCTCCTTTTATCTCTGTCTGTCTGTCTGTCTGTCTCTGTCAGTATTGCTATGTTTCCCTGTCTCTCACTCCTTTTATCTCTCACTGTCTGTCTTCGTCTGTGTCAGTATTGCTATGTTTCCCTGTCTCTCACTCCTTTTATCTCTCACTCTCTGTCTCTCTCTGTGTCAGTATTGCTATGTTTCCCTGTCTCTCACTCCTTTTATCTCTCACTGTCTGTCTCTCTGTAAGTATTGCTATGTTTCCCTGTCTCTCACTCCTTTTATCTCTCACTGTCTGTCTCTCTGTAAGTATTGCTATGTTTCCCTGTCTCTCACTCCTTTTATCTCTCACTCTCTGTCTCTCTCTGTGTCAGTATTGCTATGTTTCCCTGTCTCTCACTCCTTTTATCTCTCACTGTTTGTCTCTGTCAGTATTGCTATGTTTCCCTGTCTCTCACTCCTTTTATCTCTCACTGTTTGTCTCTCTGTCAGTATTGCTATGTTTCCCTGTCTCTCACTCCTTTTATCTCTGTCTCTTTGTCAGTATTGCTATGTTTCCCTGTCTCTCATTCCTTTTATCTCTGTCTCTCTGTCTGTCAGTATTGCTATGTTTCCCTGTCTCTCACTCCTTTTATCTCTGTCTCTCTGTCAGTATTGCTATGTTTCCCTGTCTCTCATTCCTTTTATCTCTGTCTCTCTTTCTGTCAGTATTGCTATGTTTCCCTGTCTCTCACTCCTTTTATCTCTGTCTGTCTGTCTCTCTGTCTGTCAGTATTGCTATGTTTCCCTGTCTCTCATTCCTTTTACCTCTCACTTTCTGTCTCTCTGTGTCAGTATTGCTATGTTTCCCTGTCTCTCACTCCTTTTATCTCTCTCTGTCTGTCTCTGTGTCAGTATTGCTATGTTTCCCTGTCTCTCACTCCTTTTATTTCTCACTGTCTGTCTGTCTCTCTGTCAGTATTGGTGTGTTTCCTTGTCTCTCACTCCTTTTATCTCTCACTGTCTGTCTCTCTGTCAGTATTGGTTTGTTTCCTTGTCTCTCACTCCTTTTATCTCTCACTGTCTGTCTCTCTCTGTGTCAGTATTGGTGTGTTTCCTTGTCTCACTCCTTTTATCTCTCACTGTCTGTCTCTCTCTGTGTCAGTATTGCTATGTTTCCCTGTCTCTGAGTCCTTTTATTTCTCACTGTCTGTCTCTGTGTCAGTATTGCTATGTTTCCCTGTCTCTGAGTCCTTTTATCTCCCTCTGTCTGTCTCTGTGTCAGTATTGGTGTGTTTCCCTGTCTCTCACTCCTTTTATCTCTCACTGTCTGTCTGTGTCAGTATTGGTATGTTTCCCTGTCTCTCACTCATTTTATCTCTGTCTGTCTGTCTCTCTGTGTCAGTATTGCTATGTTTCCCTGTCTCTCACTCCTTTTATCTCTCACTCTCTGTCTGTCTCTCTGTCAGTATTGCTATGTTTCCCTGTCTCTCACTCCTTTTATCTCTCACTGTCTGTCTCTCTGTCTGTTGGTATTGCTATGTTTCCCTGCCTCTCACTCCTTTTATCTCTTTCTGTCTGTCTGTCTCTCTTACAGTATTGCTATGTTTCCCTTTCTCTCACTCCTTTTATCTCTGTCTGTCTGTCTGTCTCTGTGTCAGTATTGCTATGTTTCCCTGTCTCTCACTCCTTTATCTCTCAGTGTTTGTCTCTCTGTCAGTATTGCTGTTTCCCTGTCTCTCACTCCTTTTATCTCTCTCTGTCTCTCTGTCAGTATTGTTGTTTCCCTGTCTCTCACTCCTTTTATCTCTGTCTGTCTCTCTGTCAGTATTGCTGTTTCCCTGTCTCTCACTCCTCTTATCTCTGTCTCTCTGTCAGTATTGCTGTTTCCCTGTCTCTCACTCCTTTTATCTCTGTCTGTCTGTCAGTATTGCTGTTTCCCTGTCTCTCACTCCTTTTATCTCTGTCTGTCTGTCAGTATTGCTGTTTCCCTGTCTCTCACTCCTCTTATCTCTGTCTGTCTGTCAGTATTGCTGTTTCCCTGTCTCTCACTCCTTTTATCTCTGTCTGTCTATCAGTATTGCTGTTTCCCTGTCTCTCACTCCTTTTATCTCTGTCTGTCTGTCAGTATTGCTGTTTCCCTGTCTCTCACTCCTTTTATCTCTCACTATCTGTCTATCTCTGTCAGTATTGCTATGTTTCCCTGTCTCTCATTCCTTTTATCTCTCACTGTCTGTCTCTCTGTGTCCGTATTGCTATGTTTCCCAGTCTCTCACTCCTTTTATCTCTCACTATCTGTCTATCTCTGTCAGTATTGCTATGTTTCCCTGTCTCTCACTCCTTTTATCTCTCACTGTCTGTCTCTGTGTGTGTCATTATTGCTATGTTTCCCTGTCTCTCGCTCCTTTTATCTCTGTCTGTCTGTCTGTCTCTGTCAGTATTTCTATGTTTCCCTGTCTCTCACTCCTTTTATCTCTGTCTGTCTGTCTGTCTGTCTCTGTCAGTATTGGTATGTTTCCCTGTCTCTCACTCCTTTTATCTCTCACTGTCTGTCTCTTTCTGTCAGTATTGCTATGTTTCCCTGTCTCTCACTCCTTTTATCTCCCACTCTCTGTCTCTCTCTGTGTCAGTATTGCTATGTTTCCCTGTCTCTCACTCCTTTTATCTCTGTCTCTGTGTCAGTATTGCTATGTTTCCCTGTCTCTCATTCCTTTTATCTCTGTCTCTCTGTCTGTCAGTATTGCTATGTTTCCCTGTCTCTCACTCCTTTTATCTCTGTCTGTCTGTCTCTCTGTCTGTCATTATTGCTATGTTTCCCTGTCTCTCACTCCTTTTATCTCTCACTGTCTGTCTCTCTGTGTCAGTATTGCTATGTTTCCCTGTCTCTCACTCCTTTTATCTCTCTCTGTCTGTCTCTCTGTCAGTATTGCTATGTTTCCCTGTCTCTCACTCCTTTTATCTCTGTCTGTCTGTCTCTCTGTGTCAGTATTGCTATGTTTCCCTGTCTCTCACTCCTTTTATCTCTCACTGTTTGTCTCTCTGTCAGTATTGCTATGTTTTCCTGTCTCTCACTCCTTTTATCTCTGTCTCTCTGTCAGTATTGCTATGTTTCCCTGTCTCTCACTCCTTTTATCTCTCACTGTCTGTCTCTCTGTCTGTATTGCTATGTTTCCCTGTCTCTCACTGCTTTTATCTCTCTCTGTCTGTCTCTCTGTCAGTATTGCTATGTTTCCCTGTCTCTCACTGCTTTTATCTCTCACTGTCTGTCTCTCTGTCTGTATTGCTATGTTTCCCTGTCTCTCACTCCTTTTATCTCTCTCTGTCTGTCTCTCTGTCAGTATTGCTATGTTTCCCTGTCTCTCACTCCTTTTATCTCTCACTGTCTGTCTGTCTCTGTGTCAGTATTGGTTTGTTTCCATGTCTCTCACTCCTTTTATCTCTCACTGTCTGTCTCTCTCTGTGTCAGTATTGCTATGTTTCCCTGTCTCTGAGTCCTTTTATTTCTCACTGTCTGTCTCTCTTTTTGTCAGTATTGCTATGTTTCCCTGTCTCTGAGTCCTTTTATCTCCCTCTGTCTGTCTCTCTGTCAGTATTGTTATGTTTCCCTGTCTCTCACTCCTTTTATCTCTCACTGTCTGTCTGTCTCTCTGTCAGTATTGCTGTTTCCCTGTCTCTCGCTCCTTTTATCTCTCACTGTCTGTCTGTCTCTCTCTGTCAGTATTGCTGTTTCCCTGTCTCTCACTCCTTGTATCTCTCACTGTCTGTCTGTCTCTCTGTCAGTATTGCTATGTTTCCCTGTCTCTCACTCCTTTTATCTCTCACTGTCTGTCTCTCTGTGTCAGTATTGCTATGTTTCCCTGTCTCTCATTCCTTTTATCTCTCACTGTCTGCCTGTCTCTCTGTCTTTCTCCCTGTACCTACCTTCCACCTCTTTTACTCTCCCCTCTCCTTTTCTCATTCCTTCACTACCCAACAACATAATTCTTTTAGTCTGATGTATGTGTTGCTTTTTTGCCTGTGTTCTTTTGTCCTATTCTATTATCATCATGCTTTTGACTTTGTTTCATATTGTGTGGTGTAGACCCTGTTCAGGGTGGGGACTGGATGTAAAGAAAGCACACCAGTACTTATCTGTTATCCTAAACAATAAAGAATGTTGTCTTGTCTTGTCCTGTCTTGTCTTGTCTCTTTTTCTCTTTCTTACTCTTTCATTCCTGCTCACACACACACACACACACACACACACACACGCTCATGTACACACACACACACACACACTCACTGTCAGATGTTGCATTAACCAAAGTTTAAAGAAAGAAATGTTTATTATTTTATAAACATGGTTTGTTTGTTTTTTTATTTTTTTTTTTAACAACAGTGACAACAAAAATATTCCAAAGACCATGTGATTCATTTCCAGGAACATGCCTTTCCACAGAGTTCATGTGTGACAATTACAAATGTATTCCGGAGAAGGCCGTGTGTGATGGGCGCTGGGACTGCAAGACAGGGGAGGATGAACTGCACTGCTGTGAGTACATGGTGTGAGTACATGGTGTGAGTATTGGCTGCAGCACTGCTGTGAGTACATGGTGTGAGTACATGGTGTGAGTATTGGCTACAGCACTGCTGTGAGTACATGGTGTGAGTACATGGTGTGAGTATTGGCTACAGCACTGCTGTGAGTACATGGTGTGAGTACATGGTGTGAGTATTGGCTACAGCACTGCTGTGAGTACATGGTGTGAGTATTGGCTACAGCACTGCTGTGAGTACATGGTGTGAGTACATGGTGTGAGTATTGGCTACAGCACTGCTGTGAGTACATGGTGTGAGTATTGGCTACAGCACTGCTGTGAGTACATGGTGTGAGTACATGGTGTGAGTATTGGCTACAGCACTGCTGTGAGCACATGGTGTGAGTATTTGCTACAGCACTGCTGTGAGTACATGAGTACATGGTGTGAGTATTGGCTACAGCACTGCTGTGAGTACATGGTGTGAGTACATGGTGTGAGTATTGGCTACAGCACTGCTGTGAGCACATGGTGTGAGTATTTGCTACAGCACTGCTGTGAGTACATGGTGTGAGTATTGGCTACAGCACTGTTGTGAGTACATGGTGTGAGTGCATGGTGTGAGTATTGGCTACAGCACTGCTGTGAGTACATGGTGTGAGTATTGGCTACAGCACTGTTGTGAGTACATGGTGTGAGTATTGGCTACAGCACTGCTGTGAGTACATTGTGTGAGTGCATGGTGTGAGTATTGGCTACAGCACTGTTGTGAGTACATGGTGTGAGTATTGGCTGCAGCACTGCTGTGAGTACATGGTGTGAGTATTGGCTACAGCACTGCTGTGAGTACATTGTGTGAGTGCATGGTGTGAGTATTGGCTACAGCACTGTTGTGAGTACATGGTGTGAGTATTGGCTACAGCACTGTTGTGAGTACATGGTGTGAGTATTGGCTACAGCACTGCTGTGAGTACATGGTGTGAGTATTGGCTACAGCACTGTTGTGAGTACATGGTATGAGTATTGGCTACAGCACTGCTGTCGGTGTGAGTGATGAGGTGTGCCCTGTGTAGAGGGATAAGGTGTGTACAGTGATGAGGTGTGCCCTACGTACAGTGATGAGGTGTGTGTAGTGATGAGGTGTGCCCTATGTTCAATGATTAGTTGTGTACAGTGATGAGGTATGCTATGTGTAGAATGATGAGGTGTGCCCTGTGTACTGTAATAAGGTATGCCCTATGTACAGTGATGAGGTGTGTACAGTGATGAGGTGTGCCCTGTGTATAATGATGAGGTGTGTACAGTGATGAGGTGTGCCCTGTGTACAGTGATGTGGTGTTTACAGTGTACAGTGATGAGGTGTGCCCTGTGTATAATGATGTGTATAGTGATGAGGTGTGTATAGTGATGAGGTGTGTGTGTACAGTGATGAGGTGTGACCTGTGTACAGTAATGAGGTGTGTACAGTGATGAGGTAGATGTGTACAGTAATGAGGTGTGTACAGTGATGGAGTGTGTATGGTGATGAGGTGTGCCCTATGTACTGTGATTAGGTGTGTGTAGTGATGAGGTGTGCCCTGTGTACAGTGATGAAATGTGTACAGTGATGAGGTGTGTACATTGATGAGGTGTGCCCTGTGTACAGTGATGAGGTGTGTACAGTGATGAGTTGTGCCCTGTGTACAGTGATGAGGTGTGTACAGTGATAAGGTGTGCCCTATGTACAGTGATGAGGTGTGCCATGTGTACAGTGATGAGGTGTGACATGTGTACAGTGATGAGGTATATAGAGTGATGAGGTGTGCCCTGTGTAAAAGTGATGAGGTGTGTTCAGTGATGAAGTGTGTACAATGATAAGGTGTGTATAGTGTAGAGTAAAGAAGTGTGTACAGTGATGAGTTGTGCCCTGTGTAACAGTGATAAAGTGTGTATAGTGCCCTGTATACAGTGATGAGGTGTGCCCTGTGTACAGTGATGAGGTGTGTTCCCTGTGTACAGTGATGAGGTGTGCCCAGCGTACAGTAATGAGGTGTGTACATTGATGAGGTGTGCCCTGTGTACAGTGATGAGGTGTGTACATTGATGAGGTGTGCCCTGTGTACAGTGATGAGGTGTGTACAGTGATGAGGTTTGTCCATTGATGAGGTGTGCCCTGTGTATAGTAATGAGGTGTGTACATTGATGAGGTGTGCCCTGTGTACAGTGATGAGGTGTGTTCCCTGTGTACAGTGATGAGGTGTGCCCTGTGTACAGTGATGAGGTGTGTACATTGATGAGGTGTGCCCTGTGTACAGTGATGAGGTTTGTACATTGATGAGGTGTGCCCTGTGTACAGTGATGAGGTGTGCCCTGTGTACAGTGATGAGGTGTGTACATTGATGAGGTGTGCCCTGTGTACAGTGATGAGGTGTGCCCAGTGAACAGTTATGAGGTGTGTCCATTGATGAGGTGTGCCCTGTGTATAGTGATGAGGTGTGTACATTGATGAGGTGTGCCCTGTGTACAGTGATGAGGTGTGCCCTGTGTACAGTGATGAGGTGTGTACATTGATGAGGTGTGCCCTGTGTACAGTGATGAGGTGTGCCCAGTGTACAGTGATGAGGTGTGTCCATTGATGAGGTGTGCCCTGTGTATAGTGATGAGATGTGTACAGTGATGAGGTGTGTACAGTGATGAGGTGTGCCCTGTTGTACAGTGATGAAGTGTGTACATTGATGAGGTGTGTATATTGATGAGGTGTGTGCAGTGATGAGGTGTGTACAGTTTCAGTGCAGGAGGAGGAGCGAGGCATGCTGTGGGCCCGCTACAGGGAACAGGACTCTGCTGTGTGCTCTGATGAATGGACCACTGACTTTGCCATCCAGATCTGTATGGACATCGACCAGCTGTGAGTCCTGCTGTTCTCCACTCCATGGCTGTCACAGTGTATAAGTGACAGGGAAGTCAGTGTCACAGTGTATAAGTGACAGGGAAGTCAGTGTCACAGGTTTCAGTGACAGGGAAGTCAGTGTCACAGTGTATAAGTGACAGGGAAGTCAGTGTCACAGGTTTCAGTGACAGGGAAGTCAGTGTCACAGGTTTCAGTTCCTACCTGACAGGGAAGTCAGTGTCACAGGTTTCAGTGACTGTGAAGTCAGTGTCACAGGTATCAGTGACAGGGAAGTCAGTGTCACAGGTTTCAGTGACAGGGAAGTCAGTGTCACAGTGTATAAGTGACAGGGACGTCAGTGTCACAAGTTTCAGTGAGAGGGAAGTCAGTGTCACAGGTGTCAGTGACAGGGAAGTCAGTGTCACAGGTTTCAGTGACAGGGAAGTCAGTGTCACAGTGTATAAGTGACAGGGACGTCAGTATCACAAGTTTCAGTGACAGGGAAGTCAGTGTCACAAGTTTCAGTGACAGGGAAGTCAGTGTCACAGGTTTCAGTGACAGGGAAGTCAGTGTCAGTGTCACAGGTTTAAGTGACAGGGAAGTCAGTGTCATAGGTTTCAGTGACAGGGACGTCAGTGTCACAGTGTATCAGTGACAGGGAAGTCAGTGTCACAGTGTATCAGTGACAGTGAAATCAGTGTGTCACAGGTTTCAGTGACAGGAAAGTCAATGTCACAGGTTTCAGTGACCGTGAAGTCAGTGTCACAGGTATCAGTGACAGGGAAGTCAATGTCAGTGTCACAGGTTTATCAGTGTCAGTGTCACAGGTTTCAGTGACAGGAAAGTCAGTGTCACAGGTATCTTGGCAGATGTGGTGTAGCGTATACAGATTTGTCCGAACGCAGTGACGCCTCCTTGAGCTACTGAAACTGAAACTGAAACTCAGTGACAGGGAAGTCAGTGCCAGTGTCACAGGTTTCAGTGACAGGGAAGTCAGTGTCACAGGTTTCAGTGACAGGGAAGTCAGTGTCACAGGTTTCAGTGACAGGGAAGTCAGTGTCAGGTCACAGGTTTCAGTGACAGGGAAGTCAGTGTCACAGGGTTCAGTGACAGGGAAGTCAGTGTCAGTGTCACAGGTTTCAGTGACAGGGAAGTCAGTGTCACAGGTTTCAGTGACAGGGAAGTTAGTGTCAGTGTCACAGGTTTCAGTTCCTACCTGCCAGGGGGTCTTCCACTGTACCTTGAATGGTGGTCTGGGTGCTAGTCTTTCAGAAGAAATGAAAAAGAGAGATCCCATGTGCAGCATGCATTTAGTGCATATAAAAAACCACTGCTACAAAGCAGGAAAATTCAGCAGAAAAATCAACTTTGGTCCTGTAACAATACACTTGATGACAGGAAAAAATGAGAAAAAATGAGATGGTGCTCCATTGGTACTGAGCACTGTCTGTGTCAGTGTTTTCTGTACATATAGAGTGGGTTTCTGTACATCTTCTGTCCTCCACCGTGGTGTGACAGTGTTGTGTGTGCACACCCTGCTGTGTGCATGTGTGTGGATTGTTTTCTGAATGTCTGTGTGTGTTGGTATAAAAAAGTATATATGTATGAGTGTTCACATTCTCGCATCTGTCAGCATTTTATTTTATAAAATAATCACCCTTCAGTCATTCAGAACAGAGATGTTGGACATGGAATTAGGAATTTGTCTTCATCAACAACCACATAAAAAAAAAAAAATTCAGATATCTTCAATGGATGCACAGTCAGTTACTTGACTTTTTGCAAGCACCTTCCAAAACAGCCACAGGAAGACAAATGATGAATATGTGTGTATATCTATCTATCTATCTATCTGTCTATCTATCTGTCTGTCTATCTGTCTATCTATCTATCAATCTATCTATATCTCCGTGTGAAAAACATTGACAGTGTGTGGTTGTGTCCTCTGTGTACTGTGCAGTCAGTGGGGTTGTGTCCTCTGTGCACTGTGCAGTCAGCATGGTTGTGTCCTCTGTGTACTGTGCAGTCAGAGGGGTTGTGTCCTCTGTGTACTGTGCAGTCAGTGTGGTTGTGCCCTCTGTGTACTGTGCAGTCAGTGGGGTTGTGTCCTCTGTGTACTGTGCAGTCAGTGGGGTTGTGTCCTCTGTGTACTGTGCAGTCAGTGGGGTTGTGTCCTCTGTGTACTGTGCAGTCAGTGTGGTTGTGTCCTCTGTGTACTGTGCAGTCAGTGTGGTTGTGTCCTCTGTATACTGTGCAGTCAGTGTGGTTGTGTCCCCTGTGTACTGTGCAGTCAGTGTGGTAGTGTCCTCTGTGTACTGTGCAGTCAGTGTGGTTGTGTCCTCTGTGTACTGTGCAGTCAGTGTGGTAGTGTACCCTGTGTACTGTGCAGTCAGTGTGGTTGTGTCCTCTGTATACTGTGCAGTCAGTGGGGTTGTGTCCTCTGTGTACTGTGCAGTCAGTGTGGTTGTGTCCTCTGTGTACTGTGCAGTCAGTGTGGTAGTGTACCCTGTATACTGTGCAGTCAGTGTGGTTGTGTCCTCTGTATACTGTGCAGTCAGTGGGGTTGTGTCCTCTATACTGTGCAGTCAGTGGGGTTGTGTCCCCTGTGTACTGTGCAGTCAGTGTGGTTGTGTCCTCTGTATACTGTGCAGTCAGTGGGGTTGTGTCCTCTGTATACTGTGCAGTCAGCATGGTTGTGTCCTCTGTGTATTGTGCAGTCAGTGTGGTTGTGTCCTCTGTATACTGTGCAGTCAGCATGGTTGTGTCCTCTGTGTACTGTGCAGTCAGTGTGGTTGTGTCCTCTGTATACTGTGCAGTCAATGGGGTTGTGTCCCCTGTGTACTGTGCAGTCAGTGGGGTTGTGTCCTCTGTATACTGTGCAGTCAGTGTGGTTGTGTCCTCTGTGTACTGTGCAGTCAATGGGGTTGTGTCCCCTGTGTACTGTGCAGTCAGTGGGGTTGTGTCCTCTGTATACTGTGCAGTCAGTGTGGTTGTGTCCTCTGTGTACTGTGCAGTCAGTGGGGTTGTGTCCCCTGTGTACTGTGCAGTCAGTGGGGTTGTGTCCTCTGTATACTGTGCAGTCAGCATGGTTGTGTCCTCTGTATACTGTGCAGTCAGTGGGGTTGTGTCCTCTATACTGTGCAGTCAGTGGGGTTGTGTCCTCTGTGTACTGTGCAGTCAGTGTGGTTGTGTCCTCTGTATACTGTGCAGTCAGTGGGGTTGTGTCCTCTGTATACTGTGCAGTCAGCATGGTTGTGTCCTCTGTGTATTGTGCAGTCAGTGGGGTTGTGTCCTCTGTATACTGTGCAGTCAGCATGGTTGTGTCCTCTGTGTACTGTGCAGTCAGTGTGGTTGTGTCCTCTGTATACTGTGCAGTCAATGGGGTTGTGTCCCCTGTGTACTGTGCAGTCAGTGGGGTTGTGTCCTCTGTATACTGTGCAGTCAGTGTGGTTGTGTCCTCTGTGTACTGTGCAGTCAATGGGGTTGTGTCCCCTGTGTACTGTGCAGTCAGTGGGGTTGTGTCCTCTGTATACTGTGCAGTCAGTGTGGTTGTGTCCTCTGTGTACTGTGCAGTCAGTGGGGTTGTGTCCCCTGTGTACTGTGCAGTCAGTGGGGTTGTGTCCTCTGTATACTGTGCAGTCAGCATGGTTGTGTCCTCTGTATACTGTGCAGTCAGTGGGGTTGTGTCCTCTATACTGTGCAGTCAGTGGGGTTGTGTCCTCTGTGTACTGTGCAGTCAGTGTGGTTGTGTCCTCTGTATACTGTGCAGTCAGTGGGGTTGTGTCCTCTGTATACTGTGCAGTCAGTGTGGTTGTGTCCTCTGTGTACTGTGCAGTCAGTGTGGTTGTGTCCCCTGTGTACTGTGCAGTCAGTGGGGTTGTGTCCTCTGTATACTGTGCAGTCAGTGTTGTTGTGTCCCCTGTGTACTGTGCAGTCAGTGGGGTTGTGTCCTCTGTGTACTGTGCAGTCAGTGGGGTTGTGTCCCCTGTGTACTGTGCAGTCAGCATGGTTGTGTCCCCTGTGTACTGTGCAGTCAATGGGGTTGTGTCCCCTGTGTACTGTGCAGTCAGCATGGTTGTGTCCCCTGTGTACTGTGCAGTCAGTGTGGTTGTGTCCTCTGTATACTGTGCAGTCAGTGGGGTTGTGTCCTCTGTATACTGTGCAGTCAGTGTGGTTGTGCCCCCTGTGTACTGTGCAGTCAGCATGGTTGTGTCCTCTGTATACTGTGCAGTCAGTGGGGTTGTGTCCCCTGTGTACTGTGCAGTCAGTGGGTTGTGTCCCCTGTGTACTGTGCAGTCAGTGGGGTTGTGTCCTCTGTGTACTGTGCAGTCAGTGGGGTTGTGTCCTCTGTATACTGTGCAGTCAGTGTGGTTGTGTCCCCTGTGTACTGTGCAGTCAGTGTGGTAGTGTACCCTGTGTACTGTGCAGTCAGTGTGGTTGTGTCCTCTGTATACTGTGCAGTCAGTGGGGTTGTGTCCCCTGTGTACTGTGCAGTCAGTGGGGTTGTGTCCTCTGTATACTGTGCAGTCAGTGGGGTTGTGTCCTCTATACTGTGCAGTCAGTGGGGTTGTGTCCTCTGTGTACTGTGCAGTCAGTGTGGTTGTGTCCTCTGTATACTGTGCAGTCAGCATGGTTGTGTCCTCTGTATACTGTGCAGTCAGTGTGGTTGTGTCCTCTGTGTACTGTGCAGTCAGTGGGGTTGTGTCCCCTGTGTACTGTGCAGTCAGTGGGGTTGTGTCCTCTGTGTACTGTGCAGTCAGTGGGGTTGTGTCCTCTGTGTACTGTGCAGTCAGCATGGTTGTGTCCCCTGTGTACTGTGCAGTCAATGGGGTTGTGTCCCCTGTGTACTGTGCAGTCAGCATGGTTGTGTCCCCTGTGTACTGTGCAGTCAGTGGGGTTGTGTCCCCTGTGTACTGTGCAGTCAGCATGGTTGTGTCCCCTGTGTACTGTGCAGTCAATGGGGTTGTGTCCCCTGTGTACTGTGCAGTCAGCATGGTTGTGTCCCCTGTGTACTGTGCAGTCAGTGTGGTTGTGTCCTCTGTATACTGTGCAGTCAGTGGGGTTGTGTCCTCTGTATACTGTGCAGTCAGTGTGGTTGTGCCCCCTGTGTACTGTGCAGTCAGCATGGTTGTGTCCTCTGTATACTGTGCAGTCAGTGGGGTTGTGTCCCCTGTGTACTGTGCAGTCAGTGTGGTAGTGTACCCTGTGTACTGTGCAGTCAGTGGGGTTGTGTCCTCTGTATACTGTGCAGTCAGTGTGGTTGTGTCCCCTGTGTACTGTGCAGTCAGTGGGGTTGTGTCCTCTGTGTACTGTGCAGTCAGTCTGGTTGTGTCCTCTGTATACTGTGCAGTCAGCATGGTTGTGTCCTCTGTATACTGTGCAGTCAGTGGGGTTCTGTCCTCTGTATACTGTGCAGTCAGTGGGGTTGTGTCCTCTGTGTACTGTGCAGTCAGTGTGGTTGTGTCCTCTGTATACTGTGCAGTCAGTGTGGTTGTGTCCCCTGTGTACTGTGCAGTCAGTGGGGTTGTGTCCTCTGTATACTGTGCAGTCAGTGTGGTTGTGTCCCCTGTGTACTGTGCAGTCAGTGGGGTTGTGTCCTCTGTGTACTGTGCAGCCAGCATGGTTGTGTCCCCTGTGTACTGTGCAGTCAGTGGGGTTGTGTCCCCTGTGTACTGTGCAGTCAGCATGGTTGTGTCCCCTGTGTACTGTGCAGTCAATGGGGTTGTGTCCCCTGTGTACTGTGCAGTCAGCATGGTTGTGTCCTCTGTATACTGTGCAGTCAGTGGGGTTGTGTCCTCTGTGTACTGTGCAGTCAGTGTGGTTGTGTCCTCTGTGTACTGTGCAGTCAGTGTGGTTGTGTCCTCTGTGTACTGTGCAGTCAGTGGGGTTGTGTCCTCTGTGTACTGTGCAGTCAGTGTGGTTGTGTCCTCTGTGTACTGTGCAGTCAGTGGGGTTGTGTCCTCTGTGTACTGTGCAGTCAGTGGGGTTGTGTCCCCTGTGTACTGTGCAGTCAGTGTGGTTGTGTCCTCTGTGTACTGTGCAGTCAGTGGGGTTGTGTCCCCTATGTACTGTGCAGTCAGTGTGGTTGTGTCCTCTGTGTACTGTGCAGTCAGTGTGGTTGTGTCCTCTGTGTACTGTGCAGTCAGTGTGGTTGTGTCCCTGTATACTGTGCAGTCAGTGTGGTTGTGTCCTCTGTATACTGTGCAGTCAGCATGGTTGTGTCCTCTGTATACTGTGCAGTCAGTGTGGTTGTGTCCCCTGTGTACTGTGCAGTCAGTGGGGTTGTGTCCTCTGTGTACTGTGCAGTCAGTGTGGTTGTGTCCTCTGTATACTGTGCAGTCAGTGGGGTTGTGTCCTCTGTATACTGTGCAGTGAGTGTGGTTGTGTCCCCTGTGTACTGTGCAGTCAGTGGGGTTGTGTCCTCTGTATATTGTGCAGTCAGTGTTGTTGTGTCCCCTGTGTACTGTGCAGTCAGTGTGGTTGTGTCCCCTGTGTACTGTGCAGTCAGTGGGGTTGTGTCCCCTGTGTACTGTGCAGTCAGTGTGGTTGTGTCCTCTGTATACTGTGCAGTCAGTGGGGTTGTGTCCCTGTATACTGTGCAGTCAGTGGGGTTGTGTCCCCTGTGCACTGTGCAGTCAGTGGGGTTGTGTTCTCTGTGTACTGTGCAGTCAGTGGGGTTGTGTCCCCTGTGTACTGTGCAGTCAGTGTGGTTGTGTCCTCTGTGTACTGTGCAGTCAGTGTGGTTGTGTCCTCTGTGTACTGTGCAGTCAGTGGGGTTGTGTCCTCTGTGTACTGTGCAGTCAGTGTGGTTGTGTCCCCTGTGTACTGTGCAGTCAGTGGGGTTGTGTCCTCTGTGTACTGTGCAGTCAGCTGTCTGGCTGGAAGGCAGTGGACGTGGTGCCCTCCATGACGCATTTTGTGGCCTTCAACAACAACACTGTCACTGCACAGACCATGAACCTGACCCCCAGGTACCACCACCCACACCGTCTTTCCACTTTTACTTTTCTTTATTGTAGCCCCTCCCCTCCCCCCACCCCCTTCTGAATTTAAGACATTTAAGACATTGTGAAGATCCATGTGGAGTGTTGGCCTTGTGGTGACATTGTGAAGATCCATGTGGAGTGTTGGCCTTGTGGTGACATTGTGAAGATCCATGTGGAGTGTTGGCCTTGTGGTGACATTGTGAAGATCCATGTGGAGTGTTGGCCTTGTGGTGACATTCTGAAGATCCATGTGGAGTGTTGGCCTTGTGGTGACATTGTGAAGATCCATGTGGAGTGTTGGCCTTGTGGTGACATTCTGAAGATCCATGTGGAGTGTTGGCCTTGTGGTGACATTGTGAAGATCCATGTGGAGTGTTGGCCTTGTGGTGACATTCTGAAGATCCATGTGGAGTGTTGGCCTTGTGGTAACATTGTGAAGATCCATGTGGAGTGTTGGCCTTGTGGTGACATTGTGAAGATCCATGTGGAGTGTTGGCCTTGTGGTGACATTCTGAAGATCCATGTGGAGTGTTGGCCTTGTGGTAACATTGTGAAGATCCATGTGGAGTGTTGGCCTTGTGGTAACATTGTGAAGATCCATGTGGAGTGTTGGCCTTGTGGTGACATTCTGAAGATCCATGTGGAGTGTTGGCCTTGTGGTGACGCGTCCGCCTATGAAGTGAGAGAATCTGAGCATGCTGGTTCAAATCCCATAGTCGCCAGTATTTTCTCCCCATCCTGTAGTGTGGTGGTCTGGACGCTAGTCATTCGGATGAGATGATAAACCGATGTCCCATGTACAGCATGTGCTTAGAGCACGTAAAAGAACCCACGGCAACAAAAGTGTTGTCCCTGGCAAAATTCTATTGAAAAATACATTTTCATAGGAAAACAAAAATTTGCAGGCAGAAAATGATACCAAAAAATGGGTGGCACTCTCAGTGTAGCAATGTGCTCTCCCTGGGGAGAGCATTCTGAATTTCACAGAGATAAATCTGTTGCGACAAAAGAGAGTAATATGATACAGTACAGTCCATATAAATTTGGTATTTTTCTGTTGCATTAGAGAGGGCTGTAACTCTCACATGTATGAGTGGGCTTCAGTTTTTTTCAGTTTTAGAGTTATGCATGCGTGTGAATGACTGGTGTGAAAGCGCATAGATTTGTCTCTGCACAAGATTCAGTGCTATATAAATATTATTATGATTATTATTATTATTGTTATTATTTTATCCGACCATGTTTTTAGGGGTGTGCATGCTGATTATGTTCTTGTTTCCTAACCCACCAAACCCTGACATGGATTATGAAATTTTTAACAGGAGTATTTGTTCTTCTGCAAGCGTGTATACATGAACAGGGCTCAGGGACATGGGAAACTGGAAAATCTCTTCCCTTAACCCACTGGGCGCCGTGACTGAGCTTTGAACGTAGGACATTCAGATTGAAAGTGCAATGCTTTGAGCAGTTGGCTGTTGCACCCAGTAAGTCTGTAACTCCATGATAATACTGTACTCTACATGTGCCTTCATAGCTATATCCCATTGTCAGCCAGCCTGAAAGGTACCAGACATCCGCAGCACTGGTCAGGAAAGTTGAGCAATGCTCTGAAGTGGATGACCCCTGACTGTTTTCCCATGTGAGCCCACGGCACACTGAACTGTGGGCAGGTGCTGGCCACAGGCTGGAGAAACAGCCATGTAATGGGGCTTGAACATCATCAGTCAAGTTGGTCCAACATGTTAACCATTTCACCAAGGTGTTTTGTTTTGTTTTTTTACTCCTTTTTGACTGGTGTCATATTGTTGTTGTTGCTATGTTGTTGTTAAGTAGCAATGTTTTCAGCTTTTAGAAGTGTTGTCTTGCATAAATTGTGCACACAATTTGCAAACTCACTCTCCAGGAAAATAATGATATACACCATGTTATCGATTTTCTCCATGACTGGGATGTTTGGAGTCATTGTAACTGACCATTACTAATGGTGGTGGTGTGATTGTCTCTGTTCTAGGACCACCTGCCAGTCTGGCAAAGTGATTCACCTGACCTGTCATAAGGAAGGTAAGATAGGGGTTGGGGGGCCGGGGAGGGGGGGGGGGTGTAGTATTAGGTTGAAGATTATTTGGTTGATAGTATGAGCTCAGGGAAGAACAACATTGGTGAGGAGAGTAGTAGGCCTCCTTCGGTCATGGCTGACCATGGATAGAGTATACCCGACCTAATGTCTAATTGGGCTGTCTGCTTGGACCAAGCAGCGTCGCCTGTGACTGTAGAGACCGATGCGAGAGAGACGTCTCTGTCGCAGCTGTCACATGTGTAAGCTGATGCTGGTCTGTCGGCTGCTGTCCCTTTTCTGCGAGCTCGCTTTTCTGCTGCAGCAGCTGACAGTTTGTCCTCACCAATCCGTAGCTGATTCTTGAGAGTGCTTCTCCATCTGTTGCGGTCATCTGCAAGGCCCTCCCAGGAATCAGTGTTGATCTCAAGTGCCTTCATGTCACGTTTGCAAACGTCTTTGTATCTCAGCTGTGGGCGGCCGATGCTTCTCTGCCCCGTGGCAAGTTCTCCATAAAGGATGTCTTTTGAGATGCAACCATCTTCCATGCAGTGAACGTGGCCCAGCCAGCGCACCCGACGCTGTCTCAGCATGGTATACATGGTCGGGAGGCCAGCACGAGTCAGGACTTCGGTGTTTGTCACCTTGTCTTGCCAGGAGATGCCGAGTATACGCCGTAGGCTTCTCAGGTGGAAGGTATTGAGCCTTTTCTCCTGACGAGTATGTGTGGTCAACACCTCACTGCCATACAGCAAGGTGCTGAGGACACAGGTGTTGTATACAGCCATCCTTGTCTTCGTGGTCAGCTTGGGATTTGTCCACACTCTTTGTGTGAGGCGGGCTAGCGTTGTGGCTACCTTCCCGATCCTCTTGTCGATCTCAGTATCAAGGGAGAGGTGAGGAGAGTATGTTGGAGAGTATTATTGGTGTGCTGGCATTGTGGTAGAGTTGAGTGCTAGCATTGTGGTAGAGCGTAGAGTGGACTGCTGGCATTGTGGTAGAGTGGACTGCTGGCATTGTAGAGTGTAGAGTGGACTGCTGGCATTGTGGTAGAGTGTAGAGTGGACTGCTGGCATTGTGGTAGAGTGGACTGCTGGCATTGTGGTAGAGTGTAGAGTGGACTGCTGGCATTGTGGTAGAGTGTAGAGTGGACTGCTGGCATTGTGGTAGAGTGGTAGAGTGCTGGCATTGTGGTAGAGTGGACTGCTGGCATTGTGGTAGAGTGGACTGCTGGCATTGTGGTAGAGTGGACTGCTGGCACTGAGTTTGAGTGGTATTGTGGACTGCTGGCATTGAGGTAGAGTGGTAGAGTAGAGTGCTGGCATTGTGGTAGAGTGGGGTGCTGGCATTGAAGTAGAGTGGTAGATTGGAGTACTGGCATTGTGGTAGAGTGGTACAGTAGAGTGCTGGTGTTGTGGCAGAGTGGTAGAGTGGAGTGCTGGCATTGTGGTAGAGTGGAGTGCTGGCACTGTGGTAGAGTAGAGTGCTGGCATTGTGGTAGAGTGGAGTGCTGGCACTGTGGTAGAGTGGTACAGTAGAGTGCTGGTGTTGTGGCAGAGTGGTAGAGTGGAGTGCTGGCATTGTGGTAGAGTGGTAGAGTAGAGTGCTGGCATTGTGGTAGAGTGGAGTGCTGGCATTGTGGTAGAGTGGAGTGCTGGCATTGTGGTAGAGTGGAGTGCTTGCATTGTGGTAGAGTGCTGGCATTGTGGTAGAGTGGAGTGCTGGCATTGTGGTAGAGTGGTAGAGTAGAGTGCTGGCATTGTGGTAGAGTAGAGTGCTGGCATTGTGGTAGAGTGGAGTGCTGGCATAGTGGTAGAGTGGAGTGCTGGCATTGTGGTAGAGTGGAGTGCTGGCATAGTGGTAGAGTGGAGTGCTGGCACTGTGGTAGAGTGGAGTGCTGGCATTGTGGTAGAGTGGTAGAGTGCTGGCATTGTGGTAGAGTGGACTGCTGGAATTGTGGTAGAGTGGTAGAGTGCTGGCATTGTGGTAGAGTGCTGGCATTATGGTAGAGTGGACTGCTGGCATTGTGGTATAGTGGAGTGCTGGTATTGTGGTAGAGTGGTAGAGTTGAGTGCTGGCGTTGTGATAGAGTGGTGGTTTTGTAGTAGAGTGGATTGCTGGCATTGTAGCACAGTGGTAGAGTGGAGTGCTGGCACTGAGGTAGAGTGGTAGAGTGGACTGGTAGAGTAGACTGCTGGCACTAAGGTAGAGTGGTATAGTGGAGTGCTGGCATTGTGGCAGAGTGGACTGCTGGCATTGTGGCAGAGTGGACTGCTGGTATTGTGGCAGAGTGGTAGAGTGGAGTGCTGACTTTGTGGTAGAGTGGTAGAGAGGAGTGCTGACATTGTGGTAGAGTGGTAGAGTGGAGTGCTGGCATTGTGGGAGAGTGGAATGCAGACATTGTGGTAGAGTGGAGTGTTGACATTGTAGTAGAGTGGAATGCTGGCATTGTGGTAGAGTGGTAGAGTTGAGTTCTCGCATTCTGGTAGTGTAGTAGAGTGCAGTGCTGGCATTGCAGTAGAGTGGAGTGCTGGCACTGTGGTAGAGTGGAGTGCTGGTATTGAGGTAGAGTGGCATAGATGAGAGCTGGCATTGTAGTAGAGTGGAGTGCTGGAATTGTGGTAGAGTGCTGGCATTGTTGTAGAGTGAAGTGCTGGAATTGTGGTAGAGTGGATTGCAGGCATTGTGGTAGAGTGGAGTCCTGGAATTGTGGTAGAGTGGTAGAGTGGAGTGCTCGCGTAGTGGTAGAGTGGAGTGCTGGTATTGAGGTAGAGTGGTAGAGTGGAGTGCTGACATTGTGGTAGAGTGGAGTGCTGACATTGTGGTAGAGTGGAGTGCTGGCATTGTGGTAGAGTGGAGTGCTGGAATCGAGGTAAAGTAGTAGAGTTGAGAGCTGGAATTGTGGTAGAGTGGAGTTAATGATAATAATAATGGTATATATATTGCGCTGGCTCTTGTGGCATTGAGTTCTGGCACTGTGGTAGAGTGCTGGCATTGTTGTAGAGTGGAGTGCTGGCATTGTGGTAGAGTGGTAGAGTGGAGTGCTGGCATTGTGGTAGAGTGGTAGAGTGGAGTGCTGGAATTGTGGTATAGTTGAGTGCTGGCATTATGGTAGAGTGGAGTGCTGGTAGAGTGGTAGAGTGGAGTGCTGGCATTGTGGTAGAGTGGTAGAGTGGAGTGCTGGCATTGTGGTAGAGTGGAGTGCTGGCATTGTGGTAGAGTTGAGTGCTGGCATTATGGTAGAGTGGAGTGCTGGTATTGTGGTAGAGTGGAGTGCTGGCATTCTGGTAGAGTGGTAGAGTGGAGTGCTGGCATTGTGGTAGAGTGGAGTGCTGGCATTGTGGTAGAGTGGTAGAGTGGAGTGCTGGCATTGTGGTAGAGTGGTAGAGTGGAGTGCTGGAATTGTGGTAGAGTTGAGTGCTGGCATTATGGTAGAGTGGAGTGCTGGTAGAGTGGTAGAGTGGAGTGCTGGCATTGTGGTAGAGTGGTAGAGTGGAGTGCTGGCATTGTGGTAGAGTGGAGTGCTGGCATTGTGGTAGAGTTGAGTGCTGGCATTATGGTAGAGTGGAGTGCTGGTATTGTGGTAGAGTGGAGTGCTGGCATTCTGGTAGAGTGGTAAAGTGGAGTGCTGGCATTGTGGTAGAGTGGAGTGCTGGCATTGTGGTAGAGTGGAGTGCTGGCATTGTGGTAGATTGGTAGAGTGGAGTGCTGGTATTGTGGTAGAGTGGAGTGCTGGCATTGTGGTAGAGTGGTAGAGTGGAGTGCTGGCATTGTGGTACAGTGGAGTGCTGGCATTGTGGTAGAGTGCTGTGCTGGTATTGTCGTAGAGTGGAGTGCTGGCATTGTGGTAGAGTGGTAGAGTGGAATTATGGCATTGTGATAGAGTGGTAGAGTTGAGTGCTGGCATTGTGGTAGATTGGAGTGCTGGCATTGTGGTAGAGTGGTAGAGTTGAGTGCTGGCGTTGTTGTAGTGTGGTAGAGTGGATTGCTGGGATAGTGGTAGAGTGGAGTTCTGGCATTGTGGTAGAGTGGAATGCTGGCATTGTGGTAGTGTGTGGTAGAGTTGAGTGCTGGCATTGTGGTAGAGTGGTAGAGTGGAGTGCTGGCATTGTGGTAGAGTGGAGTGCTGGCATTGTGGTAGAGTGGAGTGCTGGCATTGTGGTAGAGTGGAGTGCTGACTTTGTGGTAGAGTGGAGTGCTGGCATTGTGGTAGATTGGTAGAGTGGAGTGCTGGCATTGTGATAGAGTGGTAGAGTGGAGTGCTGACATTGTGATAGAGTGGTAGAGTGGAGTGCTGGCATTGTGGTAGATTGGTAGAGTGGAGTACTGATATTGTGGTAGAGTGGAGTGCTGATATTGTAGTAGAGTGGAGTGCTAGCATTGTGGTAGAATGGAGTGCTGACACTGTGGTAGAGTGGAGTGCTGACATTGTGGTAGAGTGTTAGAGTGGAGTTCTGACATCGTGGTAGAGTGGAGTGCTGACATCGTGGTAGAGTGGAGTGCTGACATCGTGGTAGAGTGGGGTGCTGGCATTGTGGTAGAGTGGAGTTCTGACATCGTGGTAGAGTGGAGTGCTGACATCATAGTAGAGTGGAGTGCTGGCATTGTGGTAGAGTGGAGTGCTGGCATTGTGGTAGAGTGGAGTTCTGACATCATGGTAGAGTGGAGTGCTGGCATTGTGGTAGAGTGGAGTTCTGACATCATGGTAGAGTGGAGTTCTGACATTGTGGTAGAGTGGAGTGCTGGCATTGTGGTAGAGTGGAGTGCTGGCATTGTGGTAGAGTGGAGTGCTGACATTGTGGCAGAGTGCCTGAGTGGGTAAGTGGTTGTCCACAGCCGAGATTCCCACAGATCAGGATTTTAGTAAACATCCTCACTGCACTTTGAGTGGTGGTCTGGCTGCTGTGGCCTTGTAGATGAAATGATAAACCAAGGTCCATTGTGCAGTTTGCTTTTGGTATACATTGGTAACACATGAAAGACCCCACAGCAACAGAAGGTTTCCCGTGGCAAAATTCTGTAGAAAACCCTCTTCAGTTCATTCCGGACGAATGGTTTTCTCCTTAGCTTTCCCCTGCAGACAACCCATTTGTTAGGGCAAGGAAAAGAAATCACAAAAAATACAAAACACAAAGTGACTGAATGAAACTCCCTGTACTTGATCCGCTGACCCCTCTCCTCACATTGTGTGTATGCCCACCACCCTCCCTCTCTTCACAGCCCTCAGAAGCTGAGTCACTGTCAGAACCTTCTTGTTGGTAGCTTTCTTCACTGCAGATACTTTATTCAACATCTTCATCATCCTCGTCGTTGTCAAAACCTTCAGTTTGAAGCATTTTAATCACTTCAGCAGCAGTAAAAAGCTGCTGTCGTGATCTAGTTTGCTCCAAAAAATTTCACTTGTATCTCCTGCGATGCCATTTTCAATACATATGCAGATTAGCTTGTCATTTGGGGTACCAAGGTCAACAGCTGGCCAGCGCGTGTGTAGTTACGGAACCTTGCGAAGACACTTTCCATTCAGCCCTTGACACGTTCGCAGTGCCTGGTGTAGCTGCGATTTTTATGCTACCCCATGAGGAAAATGTGGAGAAATTTTTGATTGTCGAAAATGCTATAGGGTTCTGTTGTCCGGAATGCTACCTTATGTTGGGAACGCTATAGCGTTCCATCGTGAGTTAACCCATTCAGTCCAGGGAATTTACAGTCTCTACTGGCTTCCCTGTCAAATTGATGCAGAAAAACACAGACAGTATACTGAAATCAACCAGGTTTTCCTCCCAATTTACACATATGGAAACAGCTGGAAAGACTGTATAGGTTGGTTCCTTTTACTCACAGTTTATGCACATATAGGAAAGTGGAAACTGTCTTAATGAATCTAATGTCAATGCTGTAGCAGTGCTGGGGAACCGGGATCAATGAGTTAATAGGAAAACAAATACACTTGTAGTCAGAAAAAAGGGTAGACTGCACTTTTCCCAAGAAGACAGCCACATTTCACACAGAGAAATGTGCAGTGACAAAAAGTGTTACAGTACAACAAGAACTTTAAAAAAATGTTTTATTGCGTTGGGATATTGAGTCACTTATATAATATGGGTAACTCAGAGAGGGTGTTTGCAATTCTGAATCTCTGAGATCAAGTAAACGTGTGTGTATATATTCATGTATGCTTATGTGTGCATGAATGTTGCTCTATAAGTTAATGTGTTTACATAAATATCAGTTTATAAGGGATAAATATGAACAAAATAGTTGGTAATGGAAGAGTATATATTTAGATTAAATAAAGGCCTGTTGACATTTATGGTTTTTGTGAAAAAGATCTTCTTCCCTCTGTTATACATTTTTTTTTTCATTTACAGTAGATTGAAGTAAACCTACCAATTTTATAATGTATTCTTTCATTTATTGTATCTTCTCATTGCTATTTTCTTTTATTTTACTAATATTTTTCCAACCTCAATTTTATTTCATGAATGAGGTTTGTTTGCTTTTGATGTTTTTCTTGCTCTTTTTCTTTTATCAGAATGTGATGAATGCATAATGCACTTGTATGTTTCCATGATGATATCTCACACATTTTTTGTGATCAACTCTTCTCAGAGTGCGGGAACAGGAAAGTGGCGTTCCTGCAGTCTTTCATTGCGGGTGGGCAGATTGTCTCCCCTGGCAAGTGGCCATGGATGGTCTCCCTTCTGCACCTGGGGAAGTACATCTGTGGGGGGACGCTGATCAGTCAGCGCTGGGTTGTCACTGCCGCTCACTGCATTCTGCGGTCAGTTGTCATCTGGTTTTACATCCTATATCCTATCACAGAGTTCAGTTGTCATCTGGTTTTACATCCTATATCCTATCACTGAGTTCAGTTGTCAGTTGGTTTTACATCCTATATCCTATCACACAGTTCAGTTGTCCGCTGGATTTACATCCTATATCCTATCACACAGTTCAGTTGTCATCTGGTTTTACATCCTATATCCTATCACTGAGTTCAGTTGTCATCTGGATTTACATCCTATATCCTATCACAGAGTTCAGTTGTCATCTGGTTTTACATCCTATATCCTATCACAGAGTTCAGTTGTCATCTGGATTTACATCCTATATCCTATCACAGAGTTCAGTTGTCATCTGGTTTTACATCCTATATCCTATCACAGAGTTCAGTTGTCATCTGGATTTACATCCTATATCCTATCACAGAGTTCAGTTGTCATCTGGTTTTACATCCTATATCCTATCACTGAGTTCAGTTGTCAGTTGGTTTTACATCCTATATCCTATCACACAGTTCAGTTGTCCGCTGGATTTACATCCTATATCCTATCACACAGTTCAGTTGTCATCTGGTTTTACATCCTATATCCTATCACACAGTTCAGTTGTCAGTTGGTTTTACATCCTATATCCTATCACAGAGTTCAGTTGTCATCTGGTTTTACATCCTATATCCTATCACAGAGTTCAGTTGTCATCTGGTTTTACATCCTATATCCTATCACTGAGTTCAGTTGTCATCTGGTTTTACATCCTATATCCTATCACTGAGTTCAGTTGTCATCTGGTTTTACATCCTATATCCTATCACAGAGTTCAGTTGTCATCTGGTTTTACATCCTATATCCTATCACACAGTTCAGTTGTCAGTTGGTTTTACATCCTATATCCTATCACAGAGTTCAGTTGTCATCTGGTTTTACATCCTATATCCTATCACAGAGTTCAGTTGTCATCTGGTTTTACATCCTATATCCTATCACTGAGTTCAGTTGTCAGTTGGTTTTACATCCTATATCCTATCACAGAGTTCAGTTGTCATCTGGTTTTACATCCTATATCCTATCACAGAGTTCAGTTGTCATCTGGTTTTACATCCTATATCCTATCACAGAGTTCAGTTGTCATCTGGTTTTACATCCTATATCCTATCACTGAGTTCAGTTGTCATCTGGTTTTACATCCTATATCCCATCACTGAGTTCAGTTGTCAGCTGGTTTTACATCCTATATCCTATCACTGAGTTCAGTTGTCATCTGGTTTTACATCCTATATCCTATCATAGAGTTCAGTTGTCAGCTGGTTTTACATCCTATATCCTATCACTGAGTTTAGTTGTCAGCTGGTTTTACATCCTATATCCTATCACTGAGTTCAGTTGTCAGCTGGTTTTACATCCTATATCCTATCACAGAGTTCAGTTATCAGTTGGTTTTACATCCTATATTCTATCACAGAGTTCAGTTGTCAGTTGGTTTTACATCCTGTCACAGCTCAGTTGTCAGTTAGTTTTACATCCTATCACAGTTCAGTTGTCAGTTGGTTTTATATCCTGTCACAGTTCAGTTGTGAGTTGGTTTTACATCCTGTCACAGTTCAGTTGTCAGTTGGTTTTACATCCTGTCACAGTTCAGTTGTCAGTTGGTTTTACATCCTGTCACAGTTCAGTTGTCAGTTGGTTTTACATCCTATCACAGAGTTCAGTTGTCGGTTGGTTTTACATCCTGTCACAGTTCAGTTGGCAGTTGGTTTTACATCCTGTCACAGTTCAGTTGGCAGTTGGTTTTACATCCTATATCCTATCACAGAGTTCAGTTGTCAGTTTGTTTTACATCCCATCACTGAGTTCAGTTGTAAGCTGGTTTTACATCCCATCACTGAGTTCAGTTGTCAGTTTTACATCCTGTCACACTTCAGTTGTGAGTTGGTTTTACATCCTGTCAAAGTTCAGTTGTCACTTGGTTTTACATCCTAACACTGAGTTCAGTTGTCAGTTGGTTTTACATCCTGTCACAGTTCAGTCGTCAGTTGGTTTTACATCCTATCACAGTTCAGTTGTCAGTTAGTTTTACATCCTATCACAGAGTTCAGTTGGCAGTTGGTTTTACATCCTGTCACAGTTCAGTTGTGAGTTGGTTTTACATCCTGTCACAGTTCAGGTGTCAGTTGGTTTTACATCCTATCACTGAGTTCAGTTGTCATTTGGTTTTACATCCTGTCACAGTTCAGTTGTCAGTTGGTTTTACATCCTGTCACAGTTCAGTTGTCAGTTGGTTTTACGTCCTATCACTGAGTTCAGTTGTAAGCTGGTTTTACATCCTATCTCAGAGTTCAGTTGTCAGTTGGTTTTACATCCTATCACAGTTCAGTTGTCAGTTGGTTTTACATCCTATCACAGTTCAGTTGTCAGTTGGTTTTAAATCCTATCACTGAGTTCAGTTGTCAGTTGGTTTTGCATCCTGTCACAGTTCAGTTGTCAGTTGGTTTTACATCCTATCACTGAGTTCAGTTGTCATTTGGTTTTACATCCTGTCACAGTTCAGTTGTGAGTTGGTTTTACATCCTATCACAGAGTTCAGTTATCAGTTGGTTTTACATCCTGTCACAGTTCAGTTGTCAGTTGGTTTTACATCCTGTCACTGAGTTCAGTTGTCAGTTGGTTTTAAATCCTATCACTGAGTTCAGTTGTCAGTTGGTTTTACATCCTATCTCAGAGTTCAGTTGTCAGTTGGTTTTACATCCTATCACAGTTCAATTGTCAGTTGGTTTTACATCCTATCACAGTTCAGTTGTCAGTTGGTTTTAAATCCTATCACTGAGTTCAGTTGTCAGTTGGTTTTACATCCTATCTCAGAGTTCAGTTGTCAGTTGGTTTTACATCCTATCACAGTTCAATTGTCAGTTGGTTTTACATCCTATCACTGAGTTCAGTTGTCAGTTGGTTTTGCATCCTGTCACAGTTCAGTTGTCAGTTGGTTTTACATCCTGTCACAGTTCAGTTGTCAGTTGGTTTTACATCCTGTCACAGTTCAGTTGTCAGTTGGTTTTACATCCTATCACAGAGTTCAGTTATCAGTTGGTTTTACATCCTGTCACAGTTCATTTGTCAGTTGGTTTTACATCCTATCACTGAGTTCAGTTGTCAGTTGGTTTTACATCCTGTCACAGTTCAGTTGTGAGTTGATTTTACATCCTATCACTGAGTTCAGTTGTCAATTGGTTTTACATCCTATCACTGAGTTCAGTTGTCAGTTTGTTTTACATCCTATCTCAGAGTTCAGTTGTCAGTTGGTTTTACATCCTATCACAGTTCTGTTGTCAGTTGGTTTTACATCCTAGCACAGTTCAGTTGTCAGTTGGTTTTAAGTCCTATCACTGAGTTCAGTTGTCAGTTGGTTTTAAATCCTGTCACAGTTCAGTTGTCACTTGGTTTTACATCCTATCACAGAGTTCAGTTGTCACTTGGTTTTACATCCTGTCACATTTCAGTTGTGAGTTGGTTTTACATCCTGTCACAGTTCAGTTGTCAGTTGGTTTTACATCCTATCACAGAGTTCAGTTATCAGTTGGTTTTACATCCTGTCACAGTTCAGTTGTCAGTTGGTTTTACATCCTATCACTGAGTTCAGTTGTCAGTTGGTTTTACATCCTGTTACAGTTCAGTTGTGAGTTGGTTTTACATCCTATCACTGAGTTCAGTTGTCAGTTGGTTTTACATCCTGTCACAGTTCAGTTGTCAGTTGGTTTTACATCCTATCACAGAGTTCAGTTGTCAGTTGGTTTTACATCCTATCACTGAGTTCAGTTGTCAGTTGGTTTTACATCCTGTCACAGTTCAGTTGTCAGTTGGTTTTACATCCTATCACTGAGTTCAGTTGTCAGTTGGTTTTACATCCTGTTACAGTTCAGTTGTGAGTTGGTTTTACATCCTATCACTGAGTTCAGTTGTCAGTTGGTTTTACATCCTATCACTGAGTTCAGTTGTCAGTTGGTTTTACATCCTATCTCAGAGTTCAGTTGTCAGTTGGTTTTACATCCTATCACAGTTCAGTTGTCAGTTGGTTTTACATCCTATCACAGTTCAGTTGTCAGTTGGTTTTGCATCCTGTCACAGTTCAGTTGTCAGTTGGTTTTACATCCTGTCACAGTTCAGTTGTCAGTTGGTTTTACATCCTGTCACAGTTCAGTTGTCAGTTGGTTTTACATCCTATCACTGAGTTTAGTTGTCAGTTGGTTTTACATCCTATCACTGGGTTTAGTTGTCAGTTGGTTTTACATCCTATCACTGAGTTCAGTTGGCAGTTGGTTTTACATCCTATCACTGAGTTCAGTTGTCAGTTAGTTTTACATCCTATCACTGAGTTCATTGGTTTTACATCCTATCACGGAGTTCAGTTGTCAGTTGGTTTTACAATCTATCACTGAGTTCAGTTGTCAGTTGGTTTTACATCTTATGACAGAGTTCAGTTGTCACTTGGTTTTACATCCTATCACTGAGTTTAGTTGTCAGTTGGTTTTACATCCTGTCACAGTTCAGTTGTCAGTTAGTTTTACATCCTATCACTGAGTTCAGTTGTCAGTTGGTTTTACATCCTGTCACAGTTCAGTTGTCAGTTGGTTTTACATCCTATCACAGTTCAGTTGTCAGTTGGTTTTACATCCTATCACTGAGTTCAGTTGTCAGTTGGTTTTACACCCTGTCGCAGTTCAGTTGTCAGTTGGTTTTACATCCTATCACTGAGTTCAGTTGTCAGTTGGTTTTACATCCTATCACAGAGACCAGTTGTCAGTTGGTTTTACATCCTATCACTGAGTTCAGTTGTCAGTTGGTTTTACACCCTGTCGCAGTTCAGTTGTCAGTTGCTTTTTCATCCTATCACTGAGTTCAGTTGTCAGTTAGTTTTACATCCTATCACAGAGTTCAGTTGTCAGTTGGTTTTACATCCTATCACAGAGTTCAGTTGTCAGTTGGTTTTACATCCTATCACAGAGTTCAGTTGTCAGTTGGTTTTACATCCTATCACTGAGTTCAGTTGTCAGTTGGTTTTACATCCTATCACAGAGTTCAGTTGTCAGTTGGTTTTACATCCTATCACAGAGTTCAGTTGTCAGTTGGTTTTACATCCTATCACAGAGTTCAGTTGTCAGTTGGTTTTACATCCTATCACTGAGTTCAGTTGTCAGTTAGTTTTACATCCTATCACTGAGTTCATTGGTTTTACATCCTATCACTGAGTTCAGTTGTCAGTTGGTTTTACAGCCTGTCACAGAGTTCAGTTGTCAGTTGGTTTTACATCCTATCACAGTTCATTTGTCAGTTGGTTTTACATCCTATCACAGTTCATTTGTCAGTTAGTTTTACATCCTATCACAGAGTTCAGTTGTCAGTTGGTTTTACATCTTATCACTGAGTTCAGTTGGTTTTACACCCTATCACGGAGTTCAGTTGGTTTTACATCCTATCACAGAGTTCAGTTGTCAGTTGGTTTTACAGCCTGTCACAGAGAGTTGTCAGTTGGTTTTACAGCCTATCACTGAGTTCAGTTGGTTTTACACCCTATCACAGAGACCATTTGTCAGTTGGTTTTACAGCCTATCACTGAGTTCAGTTGGTTTTACACCCTATCACAGAGTTCAGTTGTAAGTTGGTTTTGCATCCTATCTCAGAGTTCAGTTGTCAGTTTGTTGTACATCTTTTCACAGTTCAGTTGTCAGTTGGTTTTACATCCTATCACAGCTCAGTTGTCATTTGGTTTTTCATTCTATCACTGAGTTCAGTTGTCATTTGGTTTTACATCCAATCACAGTTCAATTGTCAGTTGGTTTTACATCCTATCAGTGAGTTCAGTTGTCAGTTGGTTTTACATCCTATCACAGTTCAGTTGTCAGTTGGTTTTACATCCTATCACAGTTCAGTTGTCAGTTGGTTTTACATCCTATCACAGTTCAGTTGTCAGTTGGTTTTACATCCTATCACAGTTCAGTTGTCAGTTGGTTTTACATCCTATCACAGTTCAGTTGTCGTTTGTTTTACATCCTATCAGTGAGTTCAGTTGTCAGTTTTACATCTTATCACTGAGTTCAGTTGGATCACAGTTCAGTTGTCAGTTGGTTTTACATTCTATCACAGAGTTCAGTTGTTAGTTGGTTTTACATCCTATCAGTGGAGCAAAATTATCAGATTTTGTGAATTGTACAAGAGGCGTGAAACAAATTGATGTGGGCAGCCCGGTTTTATTTTCCTTGTTTGTGAATGAGATTGCCTTTGAAATTGTTTAAAACCGACGACTTGGAGTGACTTTTGATTTGATAGAGTTGTTTATGCTGCTTTTTGCTGATGATATGATCTTGTTATCAATATCAGTTGTAGGTTTGCAAAGACATCTTAATAGTTTATATGAAGCCGCAATGAAATTGGACCTAAAAGTAAACCTGAAAAAAACAAATATCATTGTGTTTCGTAGGGGTGGTTATCTAGGTAGACGTGAACAATGGTCATATGGAAATGAAACTGTAAGAGTGGTAAATCTGTATAAATATCTTGGGATCTTTTTTTCAACCACTCAGTTTTACTAATGCTTGTCAAGATTTAGTAAACAGGGCAAAGAGAGCTGTTCTAGTTATACCTCATGTTATATACAGATTAGATTGTAGCTCATACACAGTATTTGCTAAGTTGTTTGATTCTCAGGTACAGCCTGTTTTACAGTACGTTGCAGAAATTTGGGCTTTTGAGAATGATGTTGAAAATGAAAGATTACACATGTTTGCCATGAAACGCTTCTTAAATGTTGATAGGTGAACACCCAACGACTTAATTTATGGTGAACTTGGTAGATATCCAATATATATAAACTCATATGTAAAGTGTATTAGATACTGGCTAAAGATAACTAGAATGAATGATTATAGATTACCATACAAGGCTTGCATGATGCTGTATAACTTAGACAATAACGGAAAAAAGACTTGGGTTACAGGTATTCGAAAATGTTTGTGCTCTTATGGATTTTCTTATGTTTGGGATAACCAGGGTGTTGAAAACATTTCATGGTTCATAAAATATTTCAAACAAAGAATTGTTGATTGTAGATGGCAGGACTGGCATAACCACATTCAGAGTAGTGACAGATTTGCTGAATATAAAATGTTTAAGTTGACAAATGATGTGGAGCCATACATTGAAATGAAAATGAATAGATATGTGAAATGTGCTTTGACCAAAGTTAGACTTGGTGTATCAGATATTGCCTACCATCGTTTAAGATACAGTGAAAGAAGAGCTGAGAAAGAGTTGTGTCGTTTATGCCACCAGTCAGAAGAAGATGAAATTCACTTCATGTTTTGTTGTCCTTGTTTACGTGACTTAAGGCTGAAACATATCCAGCCTAAGTTTTATAATAACCCATGCCGCTTTAGATTCAATTTGCTTATGTCATCCAGAAATGAAACTGTATTGTACAATGTGGCATTATACATTTACAATGCCTTAAAGCAATTGCGTATTGCTATAACTTAGATCACAATATCAACATAGATTGTCAAATACAATAGGCATCTGAAGTGTAAATGTTAAGCAATGTGTTTTTGAAAAGTGTTTGTGTGATTGATATAATTGTGACTTACCCTTTCAGTAAGGGGCTAAGGCCTAAATCTGAATAAACAATTTCGTATTCGTATTGAGTTCAGTTGTCAGTTGGTTTTACATCTTATCATTGAGTTCAGTTGGTTTTACATCCTATCACAGAGTTCAGTTGTCAGTTGGTTTTACATCTAACACAGAGACCAGTTGTCAGTTGGTTTTACATCCTATCACAATTGTCAGTTGGTTTTACATCCTGTCACAGTTCAGTTGTCAGTTGGTTTTACATCCTATCACAATTGTCAGTTGGTTTTACATCCTATCACAGTTCAGTTGTCGTTTGTTTTACAATCTATCACTGAGTTCAGTTGTCAGTTGGTTTTACATCCTATCACTGAGTTCAGTTGGCAGTTGGTTTTACATCCTGTCACAGTTCAGTTGTCAGTTGGTTTTACATCCTATCACTGAGTTCAGTTGGCAGTTGGTTTTACATCCTGTCGCAGTTCAGTTGTCAGTTGGTTTTACATCCTATCACTGAGTTAAGTTGTCAGTTGGTTTTACATCCTATCACAGTTAAGTTGTCAGTTGGTTTTACATCCAATCACTGAGTTCAGTTGTCAGTTGGTTTTACATCCTGTCACAGTTCAGTTGTCAGTTGGTTTTACATCCAATCACTGAGTTCAGTTGTCAGTTGGTTTTACATCCTGTCGCAGTTCAGTTGTCAGTTGGTTTTACATCCTGTCGCAGTTCAGTTGGCAGTTGGTTTTACATCCTGTTACAGTTCAGTTGTCAGTTGGTTTTACATCCTGTCACAGTTCAGTTGTCAGTTGGTTTTACATCCTGTCACAGTTCAGTTGTCAGTTGGTTTTACATCCTGTTACAGTTCAGTTGTGAGTTGGTTTTACATCCTATCACTGAGTTCAGTTGTCAGTTGGTTTTACATCCTATCAAAGTTCAGTTATCAGTTGGTTTTACATCCTGTCACAGTTCAGTCGTCAGTTGGTTTTACATCCTATCACAGTTCAGTCATCAGTTCGTTTTACATCCTATCACTGAGTTCAGTTGTCAGCTGGTTTTACATCCTATCACTGAGTTCAGTTGTCAGTTGGTTTTACATCCTGTCACTGATTTCAGTTGTCAGTTGGTTTTACATCCTATCACTGAGTTCATTTGTCAGTTGGTTTTACATCCTATCACACAGTTCAGTCATCAGTTGATTTTACATCCTATCACTGAGTTCAGTTGGTTTTTCATCCTATCACAGTTCATTTGTCAGTTGGCTTTTCATCCTATCACAGTACAGTTTGTTGGTTTTTCATCCTATCACAGTTCAGTTGTCAGTTGGCTTTTCATCCTATCACAGTACAGTTTGTTGGTTTTACATCCTATCACAGTTCAGTTGTCAGTTGTTCAGCTGTCATTTGATTTTACATCCTACCACTAAGATTTCAGTTGTAAGTTGGTTTGACATCTTATTATTCAGAAAAATAAACACTACATCTGAAAATACATGCTTATGGGACTGTTTATAAGGAAACCAATATGATCATAGATTAAGGCTGGTGAGGCAAAATTGTTTTGAACAGAGTGTTTTGAGAGTACTGTACAAAAATGTCTTGTTTAAAACTGATCAGGAAATTTAAGGTCATCAATATTCCAGCAAGCTCAACTGTGAAAATTGATTTGTTTCCAATGTAAAACGACTTTTCTTCAGATCAGGTATTAGATATGCATAACCTGCTTTTTTCTCTGTCTGTGTATGTTTAAATATGATTTGGATATTTATTTTGAATATAATTTAACACATACTAGTAAGTTCATTCAGTGTGGTCAGTATCTGTCTGAGCTCTTTATGATTCCCAAATGGGTGTGGGAAACAAAGATGGTCTGACAAATACCAAACCTTTTTTGAGAGTAACCCCAGTGTCCTTCATAATATCTGAAGTGCATGTTGCCAGTTTTATTGGAGAGGATATTGATTTCGCTTGTTTCAGAAATTTGACATCTAAGTTTGTATCCAGATTTCAAATCGTTTTTTCAGTTGTTGTGCTTCTTATCAATGTGTGTGTTTGTGTGTGAGTGTGTGTGCATGCGTGTGGGCAGGCGGGTGGGTGGGTGGGTGCGTGGGTAGTAAACTGTAATGAAGTAAAGTTATGTCAGCACCAGGTGTGACACTGAAGCAGCGCTGTCCTCACGCCACAGGGCCAGTCTGGGTCAGGGGGACTACGACCTGACCTCCACCCCCTTCTACTTCGATGTCATCCTGGGGTCAACACACCGGCTGGGTCAGTCACGACTGGGTACACCTTACCGTATCCGGGTCAGTCGTGTGGTGCTGTACCCCAACCTGACACAGCCGCTCTACGGGGGTGTGGATTGGGACGTGGCTTTGCTGAAGCTGTCGGTGCCTGTGACCTTCACAGACTACATCCAGCCTGCCTGCCTGCCCTTCCAGGGTCAAACCATCCCTCTCACCTCCCTCTGCTACGTGGTCGGCTGGGGCATGATGAACCCACAGCAAAGTGAGGGGGTGGGGGGAGGGTATGCCTCAAATTCTAAATAGGAGATGCTTTTGCACATTTTCTATTGTCTCGATTAATTGATAAATAAGTAGTAATGCCACTACCCGTGTACTGTTCTCTTGATTGATAAATCCCTAAAAATCATTTCTTGACAGCGTCATCTGTAAAAGCATGGTCAGCTGATCAAAACAACTTACACAAAGAAAATAGTTTGTCAGGAGATGAAGCACAATGATCAGAATCTCATTATGCACTTTTGTTCCTAATTTCTTACTTCAGTTTTGTATTTTGATCAGAAACAGACTACAGACACTGTCCCCATGATGTCACACTGATGAAGCATGATAAAGATGAGACACTGACTACAGACGCTGTCCCCATGATGTCACACTGATGAAGCATGATAAAGATGAGACACTGACTACAGACGCTGTCCCCATGATGTCACACTGATGAAGCATGATAAAGATGAGACACTGACTACAGACACTGTCCCCATGATGTCACACTGATGAAGCATGATAAAGATGAGACACTGACTACAGACACTGTCCCCATGATGTCACATTGATGAAGCATGATAAAGATGAGACACTGACTACAGACACTGTCCCCATGATGTCACACTGATGAAGCATGATAAAGATGAGACACTGACTACAGGATGTCACACTGATTAAGCATGATAAAGATCAGACACTGACTACAGACACTGTCCCCATGATGTCACACTGGTGAAGCATGATAAAGATGAGACACTGACTACAGAAAATGTCCCCATGATGTCACACTGGTGAAGCATGATAAAGATCAGACACTGACTACAGACACTGTCCCCATGATGTCACACTGATGAAGCATGATAAAGATGAGACACTGACTACAGGATGTCACACTGATTAAGCATGATAAAGATCAGACACTGACTACAGACACTGTCCCCATGATGTCACACTGGTGAAGCATGATAAAGATGAGACACTGACTACAGAAAATGTCCCCATGATGTCACACTGGTGAAGCATGATAAAGATCAGACACTGACTACAGACACTGTCCCCATGATGTCACACTGATGAAGCATGATAAAGATGAGACACTGACTACAGACACTGTCCCCATGATGTCACACTGATTAAGCATGATAAAGATGAGACACTGACTACAGACACTGTCCCCATGATGTCACACTGATTAAGCATGATAAAGATGAGACACTGACTACAGGATGTCACACTGATTAAGCATGATAAAGATGAGACACTGACTACAGGATGTCACACTGATGAAGCATGATAAAGATGAGACACTGACTACAGGATGTCACACTGATTAAGCATGATAAAGATGAGACACTGACTACAGGATGTCACACTGATGAAGCATGATAAAGATCAGACACTGACTACAGACACTGTCCCCATGATGTCACACTGGTGAAGCATGATAAAGATGAGACACTGACTACAGAAAATGTCCCCATGATGTCACACTGATGAAGCATGATAAAGATCAGACACTGACTACAGACACTGTCCCCATGATGTCACACTGGTGAAGCATGATAAAGATGAGACACTGACTACAGAAAATGTCCCCATGATGTCACACTGGTGAAGCATGATAAAGATCAGACACTGACTACAGACACTGTCCCCATGATGTCACACTGATTAAGCATGATAAAGATGAGACACTGACTACAGGATGTCACACTGATTAAGCATGATAAAGATCAGACACTGACTACAGGATGTCACACTGATGAAGCATGATAAAGATGAGACACTGACTACAGGATGTCACACTGATTAAGCATGATAAAGATGAGACACTGACTACAGGATGTCACACTGATGAAGCATGATAAAGATCAGACACTGACTACAGACACTGTCCTCATGATGTCATGCTGATGAAGCATGATAAAGATGAGAATCTGACTACAGGATGTCACACTGATGAAGCATGATAAAGATGAGACACTGACTACAGACACTGTCCTCATGATGTCATGCTGATGAAGCATGATAAAGATCAGACACTGACTACAGACACTGTCCTCATGATGTCATGCTGATGAAGCATGATAAAGATGAGAATCTGACTACAGACACTGTCCCCATAATGTCACACTGAAGGTGGTGTTGCACAGTTGTCGCCCCGGAGATGCTGCGCGACACGCGGATGCAGCTGTGGAGTGAGGGTCAGTGTGTCCACAACACGGTGCCCGGGGAGACCCGCGTCAACACCAACTCCACACTGTGTGGGGGATTTGTCTTCGGCAAGCCTTCCACCTGCCAGGTAATGTTTTACTCACAGCTGAGTGGGCTATTAACTCAAATTAGAAGATAGGGATTACACTGTACAGTTCATACACTTCTCGGATGTACCTTTGTGAGTGTTGCTGGAACTAGTGTACCAGCACTGCAGGTATCTGTATTTCTCAGGCCTGGTTGATGGCAGGGTATAATATTATGAGTTAAGAGGGCACAGCCTTGTCATGGTGTCCCAAACCAAAATGCATCACACAGAAGCATCATCATCACCTCCATCATCATAGAAGTGTAGAAAAAATTCTGGGGCACAGAAAAAAGAAGCAAAAGTATTCCCAACAAACAAATTCTGCCAGGAAATGGAATGATAAATGGACGTCTGCTTTGTACAGAGGTATGGGGGAGAGGGGGAGGGAAGAAGGGGGGGTGTGGGGGGGCGAGGGGGTTGGGGGGGCATAAGCCTGATGTGAGAGGATCAGGAAGAATGATTGGGGAAAGTTGATTTTTGCTAAATGGGGAATGTAAAGCTGTCTGGAGTCACCTGTCTTGTCAGATTAGGAAGGATGTGGTCTCTTGGTGATCTGTATTGTCGGGGTGTGTATGGCTTTTCCTACCAAAGGTAAAAAAAGCTCACACACACACACACACAAAGGACAAAGCTCTCGTTGCCATGGATTTTTGTTTAATGTGCATCTGATTAACTAGATGCTCAGTTTGATTTTTTAGTCAAACTTGAGAGAAAGGGTGAGTGCGGGATTTGAACCCAGACCCTCACAGACTCTGTATTGGTGTCTTAGCCATTTTGCCACCTTCCTCTTTTAGGCCATCATGATCAGAATATCTCTCTCTGTCTCTGTCTCTCATTATAATGAAAAAGTTTGTATGATGTTGATTGATGGCTGTTAAGACCAAGTTCCCATTCAGGGGGAACTAAATCATAGACTGAGAGAGAGAGAGAGATGTACACACACACACACACACACACACACACACACAGAGAGATTCAGATCATGATGGCTGTAGCAATTAGTTGAGGAAGAAGAAAAACTTGGTGAAACAATTAATGACAGGCCAATAACTTCACTGGATTTACTAAACACACTGATTGTTGTTAAATTAAAAACAAATCACATGTGACTTCTAGAATCTAAAAAAAATAAGATTGTAAAACTGGCTTTTTCTGGGTTTTTTCCATGGTTTCGTCTTTCTCTCTCTCTCTCTGTCTCTCTGTCTCTGTCTCTCTCTCTCTCTCTCTCTCTCTCTCTCTCTCTCTCACACACACACCATCATGATAATATAGAAAAGATTCAGTCCTAATTAGGAAAAATCTAAGCTATTATTTACATATTTATATCACTTCCATGGTTTACCTTCTACATTTATTACCCCCCCCATTCCCTCCCGCCTCAAAAAAAAAGGGTCCTTTATGCCTTCCGTTCACTGTTGTATGGCAGTCAGTGTGTATGTTGTATGACAGTCAGTGTGTGTGTTGTATGACAGTCAGTGTGTGTGTTGTATGACAGTCAGTGTGTGTGTGTTGTATGACAGTGTGTGTGTTGTGTGACATTCAGTGTGTGTGTTTTATGACAGTCAGTGTGTGTGTGTGTGTTGTATGACAATCAGTGTGTGTGTGTGTGTTGTATGACAGTCAGTGTGTGTGTTGTATGACAGTCAGTGTGTGTGTGTGTGTGTTGTATGACAATCAGTGTGTGTGTGTGTTGTATGACAGTCAGTGTGTATGTTATATGACAGTCAGTGTGTGTGTTGTATGACAGTCAGTGTGTGTGTGTGTGTGTTGTATGACAGTCAGTGTGTGTGTTGTATGACAGTCAGTGTGTGTGTGTTGCATGACAGTCAGTGTGTGTGTTGTATGACAGTCAGTGTGTGTGTGTTGTATGACAGTCAGTGTGTGTGTTGTATGACAGTCAGTGTGTGTGTGTGTTGTATGACAGTCAGTGTGTGTGTGTGTTGTATGACAGTCAGTGTGTGTGTTGTATGACAGTCAGTGTGTGTGTGTTGTATGACAGTCAGTGTGTGTGTTGTATGACAGACAGTCAGTCAGTGTGTGTGTGTTGTATGACAGTCAGTGTGTGTGTTGTATGACAGTCAGTGTGTGTTGTATGACAGTCAGTGTGTGTGTGTGTTGTATGACAGTCAGTGTGTGTGTGTGTTATATGACAGTCAGTGTGTGTGTTGTATGATAGTCAGTGTGTGTGTGTTGTATGACAGTCAGTGTGTGTGTTGTATGACAGACAGTCAGTCAGTGTGTGTGTGTGTTGTATGACAGTCAGTGTGTGTGTTGTATGACAGTCAGTGTGTGTTGTATGACAGTCAGTGTGTGTGTGTGTTGTATGACAGTCAGTGTGTGTGTGTGTTATATGACAGTCAGTGTGTGTGTTGTATGATAGTCAGTGTGTTGTATGACAGTCAGTGTGTGTGTTGTATGACAGTCAGTGTGTGTGTTGGAAGACAGTCAGTGTGTGTGTTGTATGACAGTCAGTGTGTGTGTGTTGTATGACAGTCAGTGTGTGTGTGTGTGTGTTGTATGACAGTCAGTGTGTGTGTTGTATGACAGTCAGTGTGTGTGTGTGTGTGTGTGTGTGTTGTATGACAGTCAGTGTGTGTGTGTTGTATGACAGTCAGTGTGTGTGTTGTATGACAGACAGTCAGTCAGTGTGTGTGTGTTGTATGACAGTCAGTGTGTGTGATAGTCAGTGTGTTGTATGACAGTCAGTGTGTGTGTTGTATGACAGTCAGTGTGTGTGTGTGTTATATGACAGTCAGTGTGTGTGTTGTATGACAGTCTGTGTGTGTGTGTGTTGTATGACAGTCAGTGTGTTGTATGACAGTCAGTGTGTGTGTGTGTTGTATGACAGTCAGTGTGTGTGTTGTATGACAGTCAGTGTGTGTGTGTTGTATGACAGTCAGTGTGTGTGTGTTATATGACAGTCAGTGTGTGTGTTGTAGTACAGTCAGTGTGTGTGTTGCATGACAGTGTGTGTTGTAGTACAGTCAGTGTGTGTGTTGTATAAAAGTGTGTGTTGGAGTACACTCAGCGTGTGTGTTGTAGTACAGTCAGTGTGTCTGTTGTATGACAGTCTTTGTTGTAGTACAGTCAGCATGTGTGTTGTAGTACAGTCAGCATGTGTGTTGTAGTACAGTCAGTGTGTGTGTTGTATGATAGTGTCTGTTGTAGTATAGTTAGCGTGTGTGTTGTAGTACAGTCAGCGCGTGTGTTGTATGACAGTGTGCGTTGTAGTACAGTGTGTGTGTTGTAGTACAGTCAGTGTGTTCAGTCAATGTGTGTGTGTTGTATGACAGTCAGTGTGTGTGTTGTATGACAGTCAGTGTGTGCGTTGTAGTACAGTCGGTGTGTGTGTTGTAGCACAGTCAGTGTGTTCAGTCAGTTTGTGTGTTGTATGACAGTGTGTGTTGTAGTACAGTCGGTGTGTGTGTTTTAGTACAGTGTGTGTTGAAGTACAGTCAGTGTGTGAGTTGTAGT
Source organism: Babylonia areolata (assembly GCF_041734735.1). NCBI lineage: Eukaryota > Metazoa > Mollusca > Gastropoda > Neogastropoda > Buccinidae > Babylonia > Babylonia areolata. The sequence continues at coordinate 13,552,468 of NC_134908.1, forward strand.
ACAGTCAGTGTGTGTGTTGTGTATTTTAGTACAGTCAGTGTGTACAGTCAGTGTGTGTTGTAGTTCAGTTTGTGTTGTAGTACAGTCAGTGTGTGTCAGTGTGTGTGTTGTAGTACAGTCTGTGTGTATTGTGTGACAGTCTTTGTTGTAGTACAGTAAGTGTGTGTGTGTTGTAGTACAGTCAGTCTGTGTGTGTTGTAGTACAGTCAGTGTGTTCAGTCAGTGTGTTTTGTAGTACAGTCAGTGTGTGTGTTGTAGTACAGTCAGTGTGTGTGTTGTATGATAGTGTGCGTTGTAGTACAGTCAGTGTGTGTGTTGTATGATAGTGTGTGTTGTAGTACAGTCAGTGTGTGTGTTGTATGACAGTGTGTGTTGTAGTACAGTCAGTGTGTGTGTTGTATGACAGTGTGTGTTGTAGTACAGTCAGTATGTGTATTGTAGTACAGTCAGTGTGTGTCAGTGTGTGTGTTGTAGTAAGTCAGTGTGTGTGTGTGTGTGTTGTAGTACAGTCAGTGTGTGTCAGTGTGTGTGTGTTGTCAGTGTGTGTGTTGTAGTACAGTCAGTGTGTGTGTTGTCAGTGTGTGTTGTAGTACAGTCAGTGTGTGTTGTAGTACAGTCAGTGTGTGTCAGTGTGTGTGTTGTAGTACAGTCAGTGTGTGTGTTGTCACTGTGTGTTGTAGTACAGTCAGTGTGTGGTGGCAGGGCGACAGCGGTGGCCCTCTGATCTGCCTGGCACCCAGCAAGCGCTGGACACTGGCCGGGGTCATGAGTCGTGGCAACGCCCCCTGTGGCCAGTACCACCCCGCCATCCGCGCCAACCGCTTTGCCCGCGTCGCTAACGTCGTTGATTGGATTCACCAGGAAACCAGGGACACCTAACAGGTGGGGGAATGGGGTCCTGGTCAGCAACACTGGCTGTGCAAACACCTGTAGCAAAACACGTCCATCCCAAAAGGTTGGCGACAGGCCATTGTGGACTGGTTCTGTCCTCAATTCTTCCCTCTTCATTTTTAAAAAAGGGAGGCTGTTCCACATGTCACATGACTGAATGACAAGCTTGTGTGAGTGTGTGTGTGTGTGTATGTGTGTGTGTGTGTGAGTGTGTGTGTGTGTGTGACAAGTTTTGGAATCGTCTGCAAAAATTGACCTTCTTTGGGAATCATTACTGAACAGCACATCATTCATAAATGTTGCCTGTAAAATGCCCTCAATGTACATTTTGAAACAAAAGTTTTATTTGTGTGACCGATAACAAAGCAAGTGGTATGGTGTCTGTACAGGTGAGTAGGCATCTTTTTGCACAGTTCCCCACAAAGTGTTGTTTGAAGGTAGAACATGCTGATGTTTTTCAGGCGTTATTTTGGTCTGTCCATGGAAGATTCTAACTTCCTTGAATGCATTGAATAAGGAATTGACAGTGTAGAACCACAGCATTGACAGTGCAGAGTTGAGTGCATAGATTTGTGCGCTGACTGTATAGATTTGACTGTAGAATAAAATTATTGACTGACTGGAATTATAGAAGTTTAGATGTATGTCAACACTCCACTGACAGTTGTAACTGAAGGTTGCATTAATGCCGACAGCAGACCGTTCAAGGTGACAGCAACATGTTTTCCATGTGTGTATCTTTCAACACCATGACTGACAGCACACATTTCCCTCAGCGTGGCTGCAACATGGTGACTTGCTGATCAAGATTGGTGCTGGCTTGGGGACAGTCCATGGGCAGACTGCCAGCACACTGCTGACCATGTTGATTTTCTGTACAATCATTTATGAAGAGGGGCTGTGGCCAAGTTGGTAAGGCATTGATGTTGTGATCCAGTGATGAGATGTCAAGGCCTTGTTTCAGTGGAGTGTTGTGTCATTTGGAAAGGCATTTTCCTCTCCCCACCCGTACCCAGGTGAGAATGGATGCCTGTCTGGTTGGGGAAGGTTAAGGCAGAGGAAGGAGAGGACTGGGCCACCTTCCTTCAATGAGCTGTAAAAAGCTATGGGGCATTTAACCTATAATTACGGTTTATGAGATGGGGTTTGTGAAGACCACACATGTCATAAAAAATGTCACCCATTTGTCTGTTGTGATTTGTTTGTGTGTCAGGTGATGTGGCAGGTATAACATGTTGCATTTTCTGTAATGAATTCACTGTGCAAATGAAAATGAATACAGCAGAAAATACTTTGCGGATAGGTCAGTAATTGTATTTTTAGTTATTTCATTATGGTTGTGAATGCTGTTTTGGACACAACCAGCTGTTTTCTCTTATAGATTTTTTTCTTTGCTGTTCTTTTTTTTTCTTTCTTTCTGTTTTTGTGTTTTTTTGCTTTTTAAAGCTGGACCATTTCAGACAGTTGTCTGCTGACAGTGGAGTGTACACCACCTGCCCCACGCTGTTCTCCTGGTGAGGGGCGTCATGTCACAAGCACTCCTAGCTAGGTTCCCCACCAACAGTCAGTATCAGTCCTTCACAGCTCTGAACATTTCATTGACTGAGGGGATGTGGATATGAATGTTAAAAAAAAGAATGCTTATTTGTGGAGATTACAGAGTTTTTAGGCACAGACTGAGGGCTGACGTTTCCTAACAACATGCACGTTGAACCAGAAAGGAAACGGCTGACATAAGACACATCAACAAGATGAACCACCATATAGACACAATACAATGTCAAACTCACTCATCAGTGTTAATGTCTTCAAAATGGTGACGTTCAGCAAAGCTTGAAAGGAAAGCTAAAATCAAAAGTAATGTTTTTGACCTTGTTTATAATAACAAAATGTTCCAATCAAGCAGTAAAATTCAGAAATGATGACAAGTTTTTCTTCTTCTATACTTGTATTCAACGAATATCATAAAAGTGAAGAGATGTTAAATCAAGTTCTGCTTCCATTACTGTAGAAAGAAATTCTATTTTGTGGAATTAACCCAATGTTTATCTATCTATCTATCTATCTATCTTTCTATATTTTACGAATTTCAGTCAAAATATCAATCTATGAATATTTTACAAATTTCAGTCAAAATATGTCTATCTATCTATCTATCTATCTAACTGTCTGTATATTTATATTTTATGAATTTCAGTCAAACATATGGACAAACATTACCTATAAAATTGAAATAACAAAAGTGGAAAGACTGTCATGTAATTGTGATCAGATGGTGCCAAAACAGCAGGTTGGAATGTCTTTCATCACACACACGCCAAAGGAACCTGGAGTCTCATCACCACTGTCAAGTGATCCTTTCCTGGTTTTCCTGTCATTTTTTCTTGTAAGCGTATTAAGGTTTCTGGCAAAGGATTGAATGATTACTTTTGTATGAATGTTTATGAACGTATAGGATGTATAAATGTCACAAACATAAATTGTGTGTCATATGCTTGAATCAAGTTTAAGTATTATGCAACTTTGTGAGGCATATTTTGATATTTTTCTGTTTTTCAGGCAGTTTGCAATGATTTTTGATGTACATTTCTTTCAAACAATAATTTATATTGTTGAGCCTATCATGCTGTGTCAGAATCATATCATACATGTTGGTTGTGCAGCTTATAGAAAAAAAAAATTCTTTCAGATGTGAAACTGTTTTGATTGATGATTTCTAAATACATTGTCTTGCTGATCTGCTGATACCATATGCATAGATATTAATCATAGGATTGATTTCAGGTGACTAAATTATTTCCTCTCATTTCCAACAATAATCCAGAACAATAAATTATTTATGTTTTCATGCTCTTGTTGTTTTCCATGGGATGATGAGCCATTTCCATTGTGAATTATTTGTCATCAAATCCTTTTGTTTTGCGGTGTATTTCCCTGAACATCAAACATTTTTCAGTACAATGCTTTTGGTGTTTTAACGTGAAAGAAACTCTCTCCTAACCACTGCTTTTGCTGTGCCAAAAACTGTGGTGTGCTAAAAACCTGACATCAACATATAGTCTGTTGTCAGCATGCAGGTCATTGAGCATTGTTGGACATTTCATTGTACACATCTGTCATGGTCAGACAGCACATTGTTGGACATTTCATTGTACACATCTGTCATGGTCAGACAGCACATTGTTGGACATTTCACTGTACACATCTGTCATGGTCAGACAGCACATTGTTGGACATTTCACTGTACACATCTGTCATGGTCAGACAGCACATTGTTGGACATTTCACTGTACACATCTGTCATGGTCAGACAGCACATTGTTGGACATTTCACTGTACACATCTGTCATGGTCAGACAGCACATTGTTGGACATTTCATTGTACACATCTGTCATGGTCAGACAGCACATTGTTGGACATTTCACTGTACACATCTGTCATGGTCAGACAGCACATTGTTGGACATTTCATTGTACACATCTGTCATGGTCAGACAGCACATTGTTGGACATTTCATTGTACACATCTGTCATGGTCAGACAGCACATTGTTGGACATTTCACTGTACACATCTGTCATGGTCAGACAGCACATTGTTGGACATTTCACTGTACACATCTGTCATGGTCAGACAGCACATTGTTGGACATTTCATTGTACACATCTGTCATGGTCAGACAGCACATTGTTGGACATTTCACTGTACACATCTGTCATGGTCAGACAGCACATTGTTGGACATTTCACTGTACACATCTGTCATGGTCAGACAGCACATTGTTGGACATTTCACTGTACACATCTGTCATGGTCAGACAGCACATTGTTGGACATTTCATTGTACACATCTGTCATGGTCAGACAGCACATTGTTGGACATTTCATTGTACACATCTGTCATGGTCAGACAGCACATTGTTGGACATTTCACTGTACACATCTGTCATGGTCAGACAGCACATTGTTGGACATTTCATTGTACACATCTGTCATGGTCAGACAGCACATTGTTGGACATTTCATTGTACACATCTGTCATGGTCAGACAGCACATTGTTGGACATTTCACTGTACACATCTGTCATGGTCAGACAGCACATTGTTGGACATTTCACTGTACACATCTGTCATGGTCAGACAGCACATTGTTGGACATTTCACTGTACACATCTGTCATGGTCAGACAGCACATTGTTGGACATTTCACTGTACACATCTGTCATGGTCAGACAGCACATTGTTGGACATTTCACTGTACACATCTGTCATGGTCAGACAGCACATTGTTGGACATTTCACTGTACACATCTGTCATGGTCAGACAGCACATTGTTGGACATTTCATTGTACACATCTGTCATGGTCAGACAGCACATTGTTGGACATTTCATTGTACACATCTGTCATGGTCAGACAGCACATTGTTGGACATTTCACTGTACACATCTGTCATGGTCAGACAGCACATTGTTGGACATTTCATTGTACACATCTGTCATGGTCAGACAGCACATTGTTGGACATTTCATTGTACACATCTGTCATGGTCAGACAGTCACAGAGCCTACAGATGTCAGACCAGGCCCCAGGGGTGCTGTGCATCTTTCCCTTGAAGTGCTGCCCTAAACAGATCTTCACACAGTCTGTGTCAACATTTCACAAGCAAACTCAGTTTGTTTGGAATCATATACCTTTAAAGAATGTGTTTAGACATCTCAGGCTAAAAGCAGATAAATGAAAAACTGCCCCTTTCAAATGGCAACTGTCTTCAAGAAATGGCATGGCTTCATTTTAGGACAAGAACATGAAAAAATAAAAAAAAGATTGTAAACTTCTTGTGACAAAGGGGCTTTAAAAATAGGTCTGTCGTATCTAACAGTGAGCCCACAGTGTGTTCAACAGGTTGTGGGAAAATGCACAATGCAGATTTTGATGGTCTCTTTGTTTTCTGTGAACACAACCACATGATACAGGTTGACTTGTGATAGGAGACAGGCAAAGACAGAAGTCTTTTTTCAGTTGATTTCTTTTCCTTGAAAAGCAGGATTTTGAATTGTATGTGGCTGGTTGATGGTAGTAAGTGGTGTTTTGTGGCTGTGTTTAGTGTGGGTGATTTGACTACGTCTGGCTCAGTTTCTGACCATGTGGAATATTAAATTATCTTTGTTCACACACACACACACACACACACACACACACACACACACAGAGCATGTTTCAGCCTCAGGCCAGAAGTCATGTTGTCCTGTGTCCTGCCACCCCATACTGCCATGCCTGTTGAACACCACAGCAACAGTATATCTTGTCCCGGGATGCTTTTCCCCCCACTTTTTCTCTCTCTTTAGGGACACATTGTTCACACTACAGTGAAAAAAAATCACACAATCTGTATCTCACACACACACACACACACACACACACACGTCACACAAAAAGTGTGCAAACTTTATCAATGTGCCAGAAGTGATGACAGTCACCATGACAACAGCACAGAAAATTGGGTACAGTGTTCAACCCCCTAATTTACATAGTCTGTGACATTAACAAGAAAATTTTAATGTGAAGGAATAGATTTGATTTAAAAAAATTTTTAATCACACTATTCTCAGTATGATCCAGCATGAGTTTTCTGATGTTACACTCATTTCACATCAGCAAAAGGTGAACACATTGAATTACAGATTCATTCATTCTAATCTGAAAGGAAAACAGACCCAGTCTTTTCTGCATTTCATTGAACACTTTTACTGAACAGACAACAGGTGGAAAAGACTGTTTACTGAACAGATAACAAATGGAAAAGACTGTTTACTGAACAGACAACAGGTGGAAAAGACTGTTTACTGAACAGATAACAGGTGGAAAAGACTGTTTACTGAACAGACAACAGGTGGAAAAGACTGTTTACTGAACAGACAACAGGTGGAAAAGACTTAACTGAACAGATAACACATGGAAAGACTGTTTACTGAACAGATAACATGTGGAAAGACTGTTTACTGAACAGATAACATGTGGAAAGACTGTTTACTGAACAGATAACACATGGAAAAGACTGTTTACCGAACAGATAACAGGTGGAAAAGACTGTTTACCGAACAGATAACAGTTGGAAAAGACTGTTTACTGAACAGATAACAGGTGGAAAAGACTGTTAACTGAACAGATAATACATGGAAAAGACTGTTTACTGAACAGATAACACATGGAAAAGACTGTTTACTGAACAGATAATAGGTGGAAAAGACTGTTTACTGAACAGACAACACGTGGAAAAGACTGTTTACTGAACAGATAACAGGTGGAAAAGACTCTTTACTGAACAGACAACATGTGGAAAAGACTCTTTACTGAACAGATAACACATGGAAAAGACTGTTTACTGAACAGACAACAGGTGGAAAAGACTGTTTATTGAACAGATAATACGTGGAAAAGACTGTTTACTGAACAGATAACAGGTGGAAAAGACTCTTTACTGAACAGATAATACATGGAAAAGACTGTTTACTGAACAGATAACAGGTGGAAAAGACTCTTTACTGAACAGATAACACATGGAAAAGACTGTTTACTGAACAGACAACAGGTGGAAAAGACTGTTTACTGAACAGATAATACGTGGAAAAGACTGTTTACTGAACAGATAACAGGTGGAAAAGACTGTTTACTGAACAGATAATACATGGAAAAGACTGTTTACTGAAGAGATAACAGGTGGAAAAGACTCTTTACTGAACAGATAATACGTTGAAAAGACTCTTTACTGAACAGATAATACATGGAAAAGATGCTTTGGGAAGAATGCATCATGAAGAGCGAGAGAGAGAGAGAGAGAGAGTGTGTGTGTGAAGTATGAATTGAAGATGTGTTGAGGCAGTGTCTGCACCAGGGAAACAATCACAGTGGTACTGTTCACCTGAGGCTCTGACCTTAGTTTTAAATCAAAAAACAAAAACAAACATGTCAAAACAGTGATATTCATTTATAGTATAAGAAAACACACAAGAAACAGGAAAAGGGTTTTGAAAAAGACAGAATGAATGGAGATATGCTATGTGTTGTGAAATTATCACCAATGAAAAGAAAACATGTACAGGTGTGTTTGGAATGACTGGCAGTGTGGAACACACTGGACTGGCAGGTGTGACAGACAGGTGTGAAGACACTGACAGCTCTATAACTACAAAGTGCAGAGACCTCTGCACCTTACTTGAAACAAATATTTCATCAGTGTCTGGATTATTTCGTTGATATGCATATCTGGTTTGCTCCAAAGACAGGTGTATACATATTTATCTTGAACACTCCTGGTGCATTTGGTTGTGACATGTTTTCAATATTGACCTCATAAGTTATGCTGTGTGCGGTTTTGTTTCAGCAGTTTCAGTACTTATTCTTTTGATCTCTTACAAGGAAATAAAAAAACAAACAACCCAAACTATTTCATAATAGGTTTTTTGTTTGTTCTACTTTCGTTATTGCTGTTGTTTCCTGTTGAAATCTGAGCAGGCCCCAATAATTACAGAAATGGTTTTGTTGTTGTTTGTTTCTTATATATATATATATATATATTTATACTCTGGCCCTTGTCATAAGTAGTTGTTGAGATTCTGTTTTGATTTTCCTCATCATCCAAGTTGATTTTGTTTCATTTTGGGGTTAACTGATTCTGACTGTCAGAGTTCACTGTTGCTCCTATGTTATAAACAAAGCTCAAGCTATTTCCAGTGGATATTACTTTACACTACAGATCAAAAGCACAGATTCCCTCTCCTTGGCCAAAATGCTTTTTTTGTGCACAGTGAAGGAAGACAGAATGTCCATTTTGCTGTCTTCTGGGATATTATTATAGATGTGTCATGAGGGAAAAAAATCATATCATACGGCTTCATTATTGTACAACTGGTGTGAAAGAGCTATTTAATTCAGTGCTATTTCTATGATAAAGAGTGACACTTTCTTTGAACTGCTTTTGTATGATTTCCTTTGTTTCCATTTTGTTTGGGGTTTTTTTCCACCAAAGTATTGTGTTCTGATCCACTATCTGTACCTATTTGGTTTTAATTCTTTTTGATTTGTTATTTGTGCCTGGTTGTAGACAGGTTTGAAGGTCCATGTCTTTCAAAACATTTCCATTGTAGCCATTTCTTGACGCCCTCTGTAACCCTTTAATTGTTGAGCAGTACTTTGGGAAGTCAGTGGATTGTGATTGTTCCTCCATTGAAGTGAGAACAGCACTCAGTTGTGAAGTGGTGTCTGTAGATCCCTCATTGTGGGCATCTTTACTGCCATTGGTTGAATGTCTGATCCACAGGGGACCTAACTGCAGGCATCTCAAGTGGCTGAACAGACAATTGGAATGGTCCCCGTTCACTCTTGGCTTTCCTAACTTTATTTTCATGATTTTTTTAAAATATATTTCAAAGCCATCTTTGTAAATGTCATTATTGTTGTTTTTCTCTGAGCTGTGTTGTCTTATGGTTCAGCCACATCACACTTCTCTCTGAACTGTGTTGTCTTATGGTTCAGCCACATCACACTTCTCTCTGAACTGTGTTGTCTTATGGTTCAGCCACATCACACTTCTCTCTGAACTGTGTTGTCTTATGGTTCAGCCACATCACACTTCTCTCTGAACTGTGTTGTCTTATGGTTCAGCCACATCACAATTCTCTCTGAACTGTGTTGTCTTATGGTTCAGCCACATCACACTTCTCTCTGAACTGTGTTGTCTTATGGTTCAGCCACATCACAGTTCTCTCTGAACTGTGTTGTCTTATGGTTCAGCCACATCACACTTCTCTATGAACTGTGTTGTATTATGGTTCAGCCACATCACAGTTCTCTCTGAACTGTGTTGTCTTATGGTTCAGCCACATCACACTTCTCTCTGAACTGTGTTTTATTATGGTTCAGCCACATCACACTTCTCTCTGAACTGTGTTGTCTTATGGTTCAGCCACATCACACTTCTCTCTGAACTGTGTTTTATTATGGTTCAGCCACATCACACTTCTCTCTGAACTGTGTTGTCTTATGGTTCAGCCACATCACACTTCTCTCTGAACTGTGTTGTCTTATGGTTCAGCCACATCACACTTCTCTCTGAACTGTGTTGTCTTATGGTTCAGCCACATCACACTTCTCTCTGAACTGTGTTGTCTTATGGTTCAGCCACATCACACTTCTCTCTGAACTGTGTTGTCTTATAGTTCAGCCACATCACACTTCTCTATGAACTGTGTTGTCTTATGGTTCAGCCACATCACACTTCTCTATGAACTGTGTTGTATTATGGTTCAGCCACATCACACTTCTCTATGAACTGTGTTGTATTATGGTTCAGCCACATCACACTTCTCTATGAGCAGTTTGGACTGCTCTCCCTGGGGACAAAGCATTGCCATAATTGGGTGCCATTTGTTTTCTTTTTCTCCAGTCTACAAGAGTGCATGTTTTATTCTCAGTGTGGGGTTTTACTACAAAATGTTGATAGGGACAACTCTCTTGTTGCTGTGGGTTCTGTTACATGTGCTGACTGCATGCGGTGCAATGGAACTTGGTTTATCATCTCATCCAAAAGACTAGCATCCAGACTAGACTCAAGGTCTAGTGGAGGGGGAGTAACAAATCCCTGTCTATGCAGGACTTGAACCCCTGGACACTTGGTTCCTAGACAGGCACTGTGCTACTGGGCCACATGATATCCTTGATGCACACATGTATGTAGAGTACAGTGCTTCCCTTTCCGTCCTGAAAGAAATCAGGTGGTAGAAAGGCAGTGTCATCTGGGGTGTGTGCCGGGTGGAGGTGCATGGCATGTTGTACACATGACGCAGGCTCTGTTCTGTCTGAATGGCTCCCATCAGCTTGGACTCAAGATGGGCCAAGCGTTGCTAGTTTTAACACTTGGCTGAGTGATGACTGCAGGGTCACCCCCCCAACATTGTTGAGTTGTTTTGAACTCTTTCTGTCCACTGTGGTAACCTGCCTCTGCTCCCAGCCATTCCCACCTCCTGTTTTGTGTGACTGATGGTTGTCTCTTCATTTGTCAGGCAGTGAGTAGATCTCTGCTTTGGTTAGGACATGTGACTGATGGTGGATTAAAAACAAACTTTAACATTATGGTTTGTCTTGTCAGATGAGTTGCTTTATGTTTTTCATTATTCATGTTGTTAAATGATTTTTCACTGCATATGGAGCTAAAATGTTTCATTACTTGTACTGCTGATATGCCTGTGAATGTTAAAAAAATGTTTACATATCTTGCTTTGAGATAAAATAGACATGTAATATAAGCAGCGTGTTTTTGTGTGTATGTGTATGCACTCTTGTTAGTGTCTGTGTGTGTATCTGAAAAAAGAGAGAAAGAGAATCATTTTACATTGTGTAGTTTTGGAAGTAAGTAAATATATTTTGTGACCAAAGTTGTAAAGGCCCCAATGTCATCACAATGATGGGAATGCAGTTCTTTTTCTAAATATGACCACTTTTTTTTACACCAGCATTAGATGTGACTTGAAGAAAGTGTAAGTTCACTTTATAATTCCAGCAGAAGGCAGTTTCTGCTGAAAATTAAAATAAGTGTGTTTATATGTAAACAATATATAAACAATGCCTATATTTGGCCTCTTCTGAAACAACTCCACTGGTTGATAATACCATCCAGGATTGATTATAAACTCTCCACACAATGCTTTCATGCTTTCTCTGGTTCTTCACTGAACTATCTTTCTGATCTCACTGTTTATATTCCAACAAGAAAACTATGTTCGTCATCAGACATTTGCATTCTCCAAATTCCCTCTTATGACTAAATCCTTTTGTCAAAGATCCTTCGCATTCACTGCCCCCATTCAGTGGAACTCCTTGCCATATGAATTAAGACAGCTCCAGTCCATTCAACACCAACCTCAAGGTTCCTGTTTAAAACTGCCTTTAACTGGTCTCCTGATGATTATGATGGTGTGGGTGTGTGCTTGTTTCTGTTTTCTGTGTGTTTCTATTACTGTCATTATTATTATTATTATTATATACAAAGCCATCAAATACTTTCCATATGTGAATCTTGGACAGTGTTGTTTCTTCTTGTTTTATTTATCCACACTTTCATTTCTTCTGTTCTATCCACTCTTGATTGTTTCAGTCTGCTCCTTCCCTTTTTGTTGTTACCGCCTGTATCTCTTTGCTGTTACCGCCTGTATCTCTTTGCTGTTACTACCTACTGCCTGTATCTCTTTGCTGTTACCACCTGTATCTCTTTGCTGTTACCGCCTGTATCTCTTTGCTGTTACTACCTACTGCCTGTATCTCTTTGCTGTTACCACCTGTATCTCTGCTGTTACCGCCTGTATCTCTATCTGTTACCACCTGTATCTCTTTGCTGTTACCGCCTGTATCTCTGCTGTTACTGCCTGTATCTCAATCTGTTACCACCTGTATCTCTGCTGTTACTGCCTGTATCTCTATCTGTTACCACCTGTTACTGCCTGTATCTCTATCTGTTACCACCTGTATCTCTTTGGTGTTACTGCCTGTATCTCCGTCTGTTACCACCTGTATCTCCGTCTGTTACCACCTGTATTACTTTGCTGTTACTGCCCGTATCTTTAAATGTTACCACCTGTATCTCTTTGCTGTTACTGCCTGTATCTCTTATCTGTTACCGCCTGTATCTCTTTGCTGTTACTGCCTGTATCTCTGTTACCACCTGTATCTCTTAGCTGTTACTGCCTGTATCTCTGTCTGTTACAACCTGTATCTCTTTGCTGTTACTGCCTGTATCTCTGTTACCACCTGTATCTCTTAGCTTTACTGCCTGTATCTCTATCTGTTACCACCTGTATCTCTTTGCTGTTTCTGCCTGTATCTCTATCTGTTACTGCCTGTATCTCTTTGCTGTTACTTCCTGCTGTTACCTCCTGTATCTCTTTGCTGTTACTGCCTGTGTCTTTATCTGTTACCACCTATATCTCTTTGCTGTTTCTGCCTGTATCTCTGTCTGTTACAACCTGTATCTCTTTGCTGTTTCTGCCTGTATCTCTATCTGTTACCACCTGTATCTCTTTGCTGTTTCTGCCTGTATCTCTATCTGTTACTGCCTGTATCTCTTTGCTGTTACTTCCTGCTGTTACCTCCTGTATCTCTTTGCTGTTACTGCCTGTGTCTTTATCTGTTACCACCTATATCTCTTTGCTGTTTCTGCCTGTATCTCTGTCTGTTACAACCTGTATCTCTTTGCTGTTTCTGCCTGTATCTCTATCTGTTACCACCTGTATCTCTTTGCTGTTACTGCCTGTATCACTATCTGTTACTGCCTCTATCTCTTTGCTGTTACTCCCTGCTGTTACCGCCTGAATCTCTTTGCTGTTACTGCCTGTGTCTTTATCTGTTACCACCTATATCTCTTTGCTGTTTCTGCCTGTATCTCTGTCTGTTACAACCTGTATCTCTTTGCTATTTCTGCCTGTATCTCTATCTGTTACCACCTGTATCTCTTTGCTGTTACTGCCTGTATCACTATCTGTTACTGCCTGTATCTCTTTGCTGTTACTCCCTGCTGTGACCGCCTGTATCTCTTTGCTGTTACTGCCTGTATCTCTATCTGTTACTGCCTGTGTATCTTCTGTTACTGCCTGTATCTCTTTGCTGTATTTGCTGTTACTGCCTGTATCTCTATCTGTTACTGCCTGTATATCTTTGCTGTATTTGCTATTACTACCTGTATCTCTTTGCTGTTACTGCCTGTATCTCTGTCTGTTACCACCTGTATCTCTTTGCTGTTACTGCCTGCATCTCTGTCTGTTACCACCTGTATCTCTTTGCTGTTACTGCCTGTATCTCTGTCTGTTACCACCTGCATTTCTTTGCTGTTACTGCTTGTATCTCTGTCTGTTACCACCTGGATCTCTTTGCTGTTACTGCCTGTATCTCTTTGTTGCTACTGCTTGTATCTCTATTACCACTTGTATCTCTATCTGTCACCACCTGTATGTATCTCTTTGCTGTTACTGACTGTATCTGACTCTTCTGCCTGCTGGCCTGGTGTTTCCCTCCCGTACTTTATCAATATAATTTGTTTTTAAAGATAAATGAAAGAAACATTTCTGTACCACACTTCCAGTATCATTATGATTATTAATTTCATCTTATATTTGTACATAGAGCTTGAATGAATTGGTATGTTTTTCTTTATAGCTGTATCACAACCAGTTTGGGATTTTTAGTATCTTATATATGCATTATAAAAGGAATTTCAGAGATACAAATATATGGTTCAATTGCCCACTACAAGCATAATTTCATTATTCAAATTAAGATATAACAATCACTGTTTACCAAATAAAACTTGCATTTTGTGTAGGACACTTTTATGAAGATTGAATAATGTTAAAACATATTTTAATTGATTGATGTAAACATGATAAACCTGTGTTCTTTATTGTAAACATGATAAACCTGTGTTCTTTATTGTAAACATGATAAACCTGTGTTCTGTATTCTTTACAATGTTTCTTTTTTCTGACATCTTCCTTGCTCCAAATGGGGTCAAAGGTTAAAATTCTGAGATCCATTTAAACGGTTTTGAGCAGAAACTTAAGTATTTGAATATGATGAAGTTACTTCACAATGAAAGTTAAATCAAAACAATAAATGTTATTTTGAATGGAGTATTATCTCCGTCTTATCCATAGGTATTCTTTCTTCAATCTATGTATTTGTCTGTCCTATTTGATAGATATTTCTGCTAGCTTTCAATGTACCCAGATCAAATCAAATGAAATCACATCATGTTGACAGTAGCCCAGATGACTGCAGAGAACAGGTTCAGGGCGGACAACACAAACATCAAAACCAGTTTCACAAATGTGGAAGCACAAAACATTTCCCTCCTCTCACTCCTTTTTGATGATCATTTTCTTTCACAGGCTGGTGTTGTTGCAAAGGCCAGTTGCATAGTGTTGAAGTTTCCACTCACACCTACTACACAGAGAAGTGGGTTGCAATGTTTTATTAGTTGGAAGAGACACAGTAAGCAAAGGCACAGCGGCACATTCTGGAGTCAGCCTGCAGGGCCAGAGCTAACTCAGGCTGGGGAGGGGGGGGGGGGGGGGAAACTCTGGGAGGAAACCAGATGGACTCACAGAACATTTCGCCATTTCCTGACAACAGTAGTTCTGATTGTCCAGAAACAAACACTGGATTTTCAATGAAGAGAGGTGCTGTCTTCAAAGGAGCAGTCAGAAGGACACTCAGAGGGGAAAGTGGACATGTATTGTGTGTGAAGTGGACATGTATTGTGTGTGTGAAGGAGGTGGACATGTATTGTGTGTGAAGTGAACATGTAATGTGTGGGAAGTGGACATGTATTGTGTGTAAAGTGGACATGTATTGTGTGGGAAGTGGACATGTATTGTGTGGAAAGTGAAGTGGACATGTATTGTGTGGGAAGTGGACATGTATTGTGTGGGAAGTGAAGTGGACATGTATTGTGTGGGAAGTGGACATGTATTGTGTGGGAAGTGAAGTGGACATGTATTGTGTGTGAAGTGGACATGTATTGTGTGGGAAGTGAAGTGGACATGTATTGTGTGGGAAGTGGACATGTATTGTGTGGGAAGTGAAGTGGACATGTATTGTGTGTAAAGTGGACATGTATTGTGTGTAAAGTGGACATGTATTGTGTGGGAAGTGGACATGTATTGTGTGGGAATTGAAGTGGACATGTATTGTGTGGGAAGTGGACATGTTTTGTGTGGGAAGTGGACATGTATTGTGTGGGAAGTGGACATGTATTGTGTGGGAAGTGGACATGGGAATGGACATGTATTGTGTGGGAAGTGAAGTGGACATGTATTGTGTGGGAAGTGGACATGTATTGTGTGTAAAGTGGACATGTTTTGTGTGGGAAGTGGACATGTATAGTGTGGGAAGTGGACATGTATAGTGTGGGAAGTGGACATGTATTGTGTGGGAAGTGGACATGTATTGTGTGGGAAGTGAACATGTATTGTGTGTAGGAAGTGAAGTGGACCATGTATTGTGTGTGAAGTGAAGTGGACCATGTTTTGTGTGGGAAGTGGACATGTATTGTGTGGGAAGTGGATATGTATTGTGTGGGGGATGTAGACGTGTATTGTGTGTGAAGTGAAGTGGACCATGCATTGTGTGTGAAGTGAAGTGGACATGTATTGTGTTTGAAGTGGACATGTATTGTGTGGGGGATGTAGACGTGTATTGTGTGTGAAGTGAAGTGGACCATGCATTGTGTGTGAAGTGAAGTGGACATGTATTGTGTGGGAAGTGGACATGTATTGTGTGTGAAGTGAAGTGGACCATGTATTGTGTGTGAAGTGGACATGTATTGTGTGTGAAGTGAAGTGGACATGTATTGTGTGGGAAGTGAACATGTATTGTGTGTGAAGTGAAGTGGACATGTATTGTGTGTGTGTGTGAAGTGGACCATGCATTGTGTGTGAAGTGGACATGTATTGTGTGGGAAGTGAAGTGGACATGTATTGTGTGTAGGAAGTGAAGTGGACCATGTATTGTGTGTGAAGTGGACATGTATTGTGTGTAAAATGAAGTGGACATGTATTGTGTGTGAAGTGGACATGCATTTGTGTGTGGGAAGTAGGCTTGTATTGTGTTTGAAGTGAAGTGGACATGTATTGTGTGTGAAGTGGACATGTATTTGAGTGTGGGAAGTAGACGTGTATTTTAGTGGGAAGTGAAGTGGGCATGTGTGTAGGAAGTGAAGTGGACCATGTATTGTGTGTGAAGTGGACATGTATTGTGGGGGAAATGAAGTGGACATGTATTGTGTGTGTGAGAAGTGGACCATGTATTGTATGTGTGTTAAGTGGACATGTATTGTTTTTGAAGTGTACATGTATTGTGTGTGAAGTGGACCAGGTATTGTGTGGGAAGTGAAGTAGACATGTATTGTGTGTGAAGTGGACCATGTATTGTGTGTGAAGGGAAGTGGACCATGTATTGTCTGTGAAATGAAGTGGACCATGTATTGTGTGGGAAGTGAAGTAGACATGTATTGTGTGTGAAGTGGACCATGTATTGTGTGTGAAGGGAAGTGGACCATGTATTGTCTGTGAAATGAAGTGGACCATGTATTGTCTGTGAAATGAAGTGGACCATGTATTGTGTGTGAAGGGAAGTGGACCATGTATTGTCTGTGAAATGAAGTGGACCATGTATTGTGTGGGAAGTGAAGTAGACATGTATTGTGTGTGAAGTGGACCATGTATTGTGTGTGAAGGGAAGTGGACATGTATTATGTGTGAAGGGAAGTGGGCCATGTATTGTGTGTGAAGGGAAGTGGACCATGTATTGTGTGTGGAATGAAGTGGACATGTATTGTGTGTAGGAAGTGAAGTGGACCATGTATTGTGTGTGAAGTGGACATGTATTGTGTGGGAAGTGAAGTGGACATGTATTGTGTGTGTGTGTGAAGTGGACCATGTATTGTGTGTGTGTTAAGTGGACATTTATTGTGTGTGAAGTGTACATGTATTGTGTGTGAAGTGGACCATGTATTGTGTGGGAAGTGAAGTGGACATGTATTGTGTCTGAAGTGGACCATGTATTGTGTGGGAAGTGAAGTGTACATGTATTGTGTGTGAAGTAGACCATGTATTGTGTGTGAAGTGAAGTGGACCATGTATTGTGTGTGAAGGGAAGTGGACATGTATTGTGTGGGAAGTGAAGTGGACCATGTATTGTGTGGGAAGTGAAGTGGACCATGTATTGTGTGGGAAGTGAAGTGGACATGTATTGTGTGGGAAGTGAAGTGGACCATGTATTGTGTGGGAAGTGAAGTGGACCATGTATTGTGTGTGAAGTGGACATGTATTGTGTGGGAAGTGAAGTGGACCATGTATTGTGTGGGAAGTGGACATGTATTGTGTGGGAAATGGACATGTATTGTGTGTAGGAAGTGAAATGGACCATGTATTGTGTGTGAAGTGGACATGTATTGTGTTTGAAGTGAAGTGGACCATGTATTGTGTGGGAAGTGGACATGTATTGTGTGTGAAGTGAAGTGGACATGTATTGTGTGTGAAGTAAAGTGGACATGTATTGTGTGGGAAGTGGACATGTATTGTGTTAAGTGCACATGTATTGTGTATTGTGCGTGAAGTGGACATGTACTGTGTATAATGTGGACATTTGTTGTGTATGAAGTGGACATGTTTTTTTGTATTGCATGTATTGTGTATTGTGTGTGAAGTGAACATTTATTGTGTGTGAAGTGGACATTTATTGTGTATGAAGTGGACGTGTTTTGTGTATTGCATGTATCGGTCGGATGCTGCAGTCTGAACTAGCTGCCTTTCTTTTTTCTGATAGTCCTGCATTATCTAGCAGCTTGAATGCCAGAACAGAATCAGGATATTCCATCTTGTGTTTTTTGCAAACACCGTACAGTCTCACATATTCGATAATATAGTCATTCATAGAAACATTTGCTTCTTTATTTAGTTTTTCAAAATCGGAATAGGCCGAATATGTCAAGTCTGTTTTGTCATATAGAAACATAGAATCTAATGCTTCTAGAAGAAATCCATGCCGTTTGGAGAGTTTCATTGTGCAGTGTCTGTTTCTAATGCTTTTGATCTCGCCCGACCTGTTAATGACAGAGTAACTGCCAATGCTTGCTTCTCTGGTTTCATTTCAGTTACTAGTTTCCAAACGTCTAATTCCTTCTTCCAAGGTTCATACACAGTCTCCGGCCCCAGGCACAGAGGGGATTTATAACTGTTTGCCATTGTTATGGTAGATTGCTCTAAAATGCGACTTCTTTCATGTTCTAATTTGACCTTCTACCAAGAAGAAAAACGTTGACTTCAAAATGATTACATTACTATAATAAAAAATGACCACACTGAAACTTTGATTGAACAAATATTAAAAACGCATTGTTTCTTCTGTCAGACTTCTGACAACCTAGCTTTCTGCTTCACTACATTTACCGGTGAACACTCAACTGTCGGTGAAACTCCATTACTAAAACATCGGCGTCAGAAAATTTCCAGAGTTCTTAACGCTCTGCTACCATGAAAATCTGGTGGACTACTATGTCCTATGAACTGTTCATTATAAATCAAATTGCCATTATGGCTTGGTCAACTACCGACACTGGACCACAACACCATGTTGCTCGAACACATCGTTTACAACCGCCATCACCAGTTGCTATGTCTCCAAGGTTCTCTCCCTTAGTTCACAACTTCCAGTATATACTTCCGGTATCAACATCGTTGTCGACGATCGACGATAATTAACACTGTATGTGAAGTGGACATGTATTGTGTGTTAAGTGGACATGTATTGTGTATTGCAGGTATTGTGTGTGAAGTGGACATGTATTGTGTGTGACTGAAGTAGACATGTATTATGCATTGCATGTATTGAGTGTGAAGTGGACATATATTGTGTATTGCATGTATTGTATTCTGTGTGTGAAGTGGGCATGTATTGTGTATTGTGTGTGAAGTGGACATGTATTGTGTATTGCATGTATTGTGTATTGTGTGTGAAGTGGACAAGTATTGTGTATTGAGTGTGAAGTGGACATGTATTGTGTGTGAAGGTGTGTAGGCCATCAGAGAATCAGGCTGAAATCACCCAACTTCTTCTCAGTTGCTTTGAAAATGCTGTGGATACTGTGTTAATGATACAGATTTTTAATAGAAAACTGCACTACAAAATGTCACAACCAGATGTTCTCAAAGGAGTCAATGAACTTGGATTTCATACATTCCTTTTTTGAGGAAGTGTCTGTGTTTGTTCCAATGTACCTTTTATCTGCCTGTGTGCTAGCTGAATTGGTAATGTAGACAGCACTGACATGAAGTTGTGTACCTTTTGAATGGAGAGAGTTACCACTCTTTACTATTTGTTGATTTTATACACTCTGACTTGGCAGCCATTCTGATTATTGAAAAAAAAGCTATAGAATATAAGTTTAAGAATGAAGAGAAGATGTTGGAATCTTGGATTTAGGTTGCAGATCTGTGATAATTTCATTTATGTTTACATAAAACAAAAGCACAAAAACACTGTAGATTCATGCATTATATGGGTAAATGATGGTTTGAATATTCTTCACAAGGCAGATTTTTATATTTTTAGCCAACAGTATTTGCTATTTTAGTGTGAAAAGAAAAAAAAAAGAGAATTCTTTATTTCTGTGAAGCGGATAGTCTGCCTTTGTATAGTGTGATCAGGAATGAAAAGAGGACAAAGAAACGGTTAAGTTGATGTTGAACACTGCAGAAATGACTTGGAGGATGTGAAAAACATCATTTGACAAAATGGAAGGTTCCTCGTTTTTATCTTGCTGTTGAGGAAGCCATTAAGCCTATGTGTGCACACCTCCTTGCACACCTTCCTGCACACCTCCCTGCAGCACTGCACACCTCTCTGCAACACCTCCCTGCAGCACGTCCATGCAGTGCTGTCACTGAATGCTCCCTGCACACCTCCCTGCAGCACTGCACACCTCCCTGCAACACCTCCCTGCAGCACTGCACCCCTTCCTGCAACACCTCTCTGCAGCACTGCACACCTCCCTGCAGTGCTGTCACTGAATGCTCCTTGCACACCTCCCAGCAACACTGCACACCACCACACATCCCTGCAGCACTGCACACCTCATGCAATGCCTCCCTGCAGCACTGCACACCTTCCTGCAACATCTCTCTGTAGCACTGCACACCTCCCTGCAACACCTTGCAGTGCTGTCACTGAATACTCCCTGCAGCACTGCACACCTCCCTGCAGCACTGCACACCTCCTTGTAGCACTGCACACCTCCCTGAAACACCTCCCTGCAACACTGAACGCCTCCCTGCAGTGCTGTCACTGAATGCAGTCAGTAAAACGGTTTGGAGGTGGGACAGGTCAGAGTATGTCAGAAAAAAACAACACAACCCTCTCTTCTGACATGGTATAATTTGTCATCTTCCATTCTCCTATCTTCAATTCTCCTATCTCAAAGCTTAAAATGGATTTTATAGGTGGGTTTTATTCAAAGTCACAAAAGAAATTTAATGCATATGTTTTGAGTCTCAAGAATTTTCTGTTAATTAAAGCTTTCTTGTCTTAGTGCCCATAGTATGTTTGATGGTAACATACTGATCCAGCAATAATACTAGAGGGTTCTCATTTAATTTTGTGACTGGGACATTTGTGTATAGCTTTAATATCGGGTTTTTGTGTCTGAAGTATGCATCCCACACCACACCAAGCTATCCCATGCCCTATATATCCCACACCACACCTTTAAGCTATCCCATGCCCTATGCATCCCACACCACACCAAGCTATCCCATGCCCTATATATCCCACACCACACCTTTAAGCTATCCCATGCCCTATGCATCCCACACCACACCAAGCTATCCCATGCCCTATATATCCCACACCACACCTTTAAGCTATCCCATGCCCTATGTATCCCACACCACACCTTTAAGCTATCCCATGCCCTATGTATCCCACACCACGCCTTTAAGCTATCCCATGCCCTATGTATCCCACACCACACCTTTAAGCTATCCCATGCCCTATGTATCCCACACCACACCAAGCTATCCCATGCCCTATGTATCCCACACCACACCAAGCTATCCCATGCCCTATGTATCCCACACCACACCAAGCTATCCCATGCCCTATGTATCCCACACCACCTCTTTAAGCTATACTATGTCCTATGTATCCCACACCACACCTTTAAGCTATCGCATGTCCTATGTATCCCACACCACCTCTTTAAGCTATACTATGTCCTATGTATCCCACACCACGCCTTTAAGCTATACTATGTCCTGTGTATCCCACACCACACCTTTAAGCTATCCTATGTATCCCACACCACACCTTTAAGCTATCCCATGTCTGACGTATCCAACACCACACCTTTAACCCTTTCACCGCCAGTCAATTTAGAGTACAAAATTCCCTTGTGGTATAAACACAGAAAAGACCGTGGGTATAAATAGCTGGAGATTCCCCCTGCGATGTATAGAAAATATGGCCTATCCTACCACCAAATATTAAGAGCAGTAGGTTCATGGATAACAGACCAATGAATGGTCACCTTTCAGTGACATGGGTCCTCTACCACGCCTGTGCATAAATGCGAGCTTGGCGGTGCCCTATGTATCCCAGAACACACCTTCAAACTATCCCATGTCCTATGTATCCCAGAGCACACCTTCAAGCTATCCCATGTCCTATGTATTCCACACAACACCTTCAAGCTATCCCATGTCCTATGTATCCTGGTAGCCAGGGTCCAGTTGGGACACAGGACAGGTTTTCTGTTATCTTTGTCAATGGGACAGCTATCCCATGTTCTATGTATCCCTCACCACACCTTCAAGCTATCCCATGTCCTATGTATCTCAGAACACACCTTCAAGCTATCCCATGTCCTATATATCCCAGAGCACACCTTCAAGCTATCCCATGTCTTATGTATTCCAGAACACACCAAGCTATCCCATGTCCTATATATCCCAAAACACACCTTCAAGCTATCATATGTCCTATGTATCCCAAAACACACCTTCAAGCTATCCCATGTCCTATGTATTCCACACAACACCTTCAAGCTATCCCATGTCCTATGTATTCCACACAACACCTTCAAGCTATCCCATGTCCTATGTATCCCAAAACACACCTTCAAGCTATCCCATGTCCTATATATCCCAGAACACACCTTCAAGCTATCCCATGTCTTATCTATCCCAGAACACACCTTCATGCTATCCCAGAATGCACCTCAAGCTATCCCATGTCCTATGTATTCCAGAACACACCTTCAAGCTATCCCATGTCCTATGTATCCGAGAACACACCTTCAAGCTATCCCATGTCCTATGTATTCCACACAACACCTTCAAGCTATCCCATGTCCTATGTACCCCAGAACACACCTTCAAGCTATCCCATGTTCTATGTATCCCAGAACACACCTTCCAGCTATCCCATGTCCTATGTATTCCACACAACACCTTCAAGCTATCCCATGTCCTATGTATTCCACACAACACCTTCCAGCTATCCCATGTCCTATGTATTCCACACACCTTCAAGCTATCCCATGTCTTCTATATCCTGGTAGCCAGGGTCCCGTTGGGACACAGGACACGTTTTCTGTTATCTTTGCCAATGGGACAGCTTATTTCTGTCAAATATTAAGGTTGTCAAAGTCAAGGCATATAACAGTATGGAGTTATATAGCTCAGCCCAAATTAACTGCAACTAATCTGACATTTGACAGACTTGTGTAGTGGAGACAAACTGAACAGAAATCTTTCTGGACACTGAGACATGCTGTTCTCATTTCCTTCTTCAACACAGGACTGCAGGACAGTCCTGAACATCAGGAAACATTCAGAATGGGATGGGACTGTTTCCATTTTAAAGTCCACTTCCTACACTGCAAACCATGATGTGTGATTTGTAAATGAATATGGTGGAAGAGACAAAACTTTTTGACATCAACAAGTGAAGGCAATGATCCAGCCAACTGCACATGCAGCATGTGGAATGTCTTCATGAAGCAGTCATCAGACACACAACTGTCTTCATGAAGCAGTAATCAGACCCACAGCTGTCTTCATGAAGCAGTAATCAGACCCACAGCTTTGTTCATGAAGCAGTCATCAGACTCACAGTGAAGCAGTCATCAGACCCACAGCTTTGTTCATGAAGCAGTAATCAGACCCACAGCTTGTCTTCATGAAGCAGTAATCAGACCCACAGCTGCCTTCATGAAGCAGTCATCAGACCCACAGTGAAGCAGTAATCAGACCCACAGCTGTCTTCATGAAGCAGTAATCAGACCCACAGCTGTCTTCATGAAGCAGTAATCAGACCCACAGTGAAGCAGTAATCAGACCCACAGCTGTCTTCATGAAGCAGTAATCAGACCCACAGTGAAGCAGTAATCAGACCCACAGCTGTCTTCATGAAGCAGTCATCAGACCCACAGTGAAGCAGTAATCAGACCCACAGCTGTCTTCATGAAGCAGTCATCAGACCCACAGTGAAGCAGTAATCAGACCCACAGCTGTCTTCATGAAGCAGTAATCAGACCCACAGTGAAGCAGTAATCAGACCCACAGCTTTGTTCATGAAGCAGTCATCAGACCCACAGTGAAGCAGTCATCAGACACACAGCTGTCTTCATGAAGCAGTAATCAGACCCACAGCTGTCTTCATGAAGCAGTAATCAGACCCACAGCTGTCTTCATGAAGCAGTCATCAGACACACAGCTGTCTTCATGAAGCAGAAGCAGTCATCAGACACACAGCTGTCTTCATGAAGCAGTCATCAGACCCATAGTGAAGCAGTCATCACCACAGTCATCAGTCCCAGCGGATGGCTGTGCAGACACAGCTCCTGCTTCAGCAGGATATCAACACATCTGGGAAAGACAGCCTGCAAGTCATTAAGCATGGTAGTTGTCCTTCACTTCTGAGCATCACAGCCTGCTGAATGTGTTGTGATGGAGAGCAGAGAGAGAGAGAGCGAGAGAGAGTGTGTGTGTGTGTGGTAACCTGAGACAGGGAGGAGGAAGGAAAGTATTGCATAAGTGTGTCTGTCAAGTTCTCTGATTGATCAGTGAATGCAGGACCTTGGCATGAAGGTGAGGCAGGGCAGCAGTGAAGGAAGAACTAGGTGGGACGTGGGGGGAATTCATACCTGAATGATGACAGACCTGGTTACACTAACAGAGAGCGACTTTGAACATTGCCTTGTGGAAGCTGGAGAGGACAGAAGGATTGTATTAATTTAAAACATACCTTTGTCTTCCTGAACAGCAGTATCTTTGGGTCAAGAGAGGGGGGCAGGGGGGGGGGGGGGAGAAGTGAGAGGGGACAAACTGACACAGAGACTGACTGAAACCAGATGGCCGTGTTTGCTGGTGAAGTTTTCTGTAAAACATACCTGTAGCCATGATGTACAGAGCACTGTGGGGCAGGTGCTGGGCTGTCACCTTCAGGGAATCCCCAACAACCCTTCACCTCAAACTGACCACAACAACTCTTCACCTCAAACTGACTCCAACAACCCTTCACCTCCTGACCCCAACAACCCTTCACCTCAAACTGACCCCAACAACTTTTCACCTCAAACTGACACCAGCCAGCAAGGCCAGGGGAGAGCACAACATCCAGGAAGGGAGGGAGAGGGGGGGGGGGGGCTGCAGCATGGAGTAACCTGAAAATGCTTCACAGCACACAGCAGTGTATAGATAGATACACATGTCAACAGGAGACCACACAGAAATGAAAGGAAAATGTGAACAGGCCAGGTTCCATTGAGAGTGGTGACACACTGGAAATATTTAATATAAAAAAAAAAGCAACAAAGCTGACACAATCATTAACACATGTACATACTGGAGCTTTAAAAGTGAGTTTTGTGTGAAAAACCAAGAGACTATATTGTACAAAATTAACAAAATATCTTTGTTCCAATGAGAAAAAGCATGAATAAATGTAACTGAAACGAAACAATGTTTTAGCATTATATTAAAGCAAGCTTGCACTGATGACCAGTCACTGAGACAATAATCTGCAGTGAATACAATGTTCTCATTCAGCTTCGGAGACAAGGAGGGGCAAGTTATCATTCTTTTTCCATGCTGAACCTTACTTCTGTGTCATCCGGCAAAATAAGTCTCCGCACAACAACAACAAACGTTTGCATTTTTAAAATGCTTTCGCAATTTTGATTCAGCTGCTGAATTAATGATCTTTCATTTTTGTCACAGCTTTGGATTGGTGGATCAATTTCAAACGTCACATGACAGGAGCAATGGTGATTTGCCCATGTGATCAATTCCCATTGAGTTGTACCTGTCACAAATCATCCTCTGGCTGCTGATTGTGCTACAATAAAAGTATGCCAAAATGAATGCAGTGTTGGCTGCACATCACCCAAAACTAGCTTATCACTGATCATATCAGATGATGTATGCACATACACAGACAGGTGTATGCATATGTAATCTTTCACATACTATGGGGCCAAAAAGCAAATCTGATGTGAATCTTGTGCACATGGAACACTTTCTTAAGTACTTTACTAGAAGAAAGAAAATATTTTAAATCTTTTAACTGAAAATATGTGTCACCCATTCCACATGTCTTATTTCATAACAGCGTACATCAGAACATCAATCTGTACAAAAAGGCTGGGTGTCTGGAATTCTGCAGACAATAGAAAGAAAAAGGTGATCATTGAAGTATTAGCACAGATTAAAGAGAAAAAATGTAATACAAGTTGCCAATAAATTTGGATATATATATATATATATATATATATATAAACTCACACTCCAGTTCTGTACAAAAGTACCAATACAGTGAAAAGTGGAAAGAGAAAAGTAAGCTGTCACAGGTGGTGAACATCACTTTCTGCACAACGCATGGCATGCAGACAAATGTTGAAGGCATATTGGAAATGGTGGTGTGCAGAGGGGACAGACTGACAGCTGACCAATGTGCACCATGTACCTGACACAACAAGGGACCTTGCAGTGCTACTCTGATGAACAAGTGATGCACTGCTCCTGGGACAGTGAAGCCTCTGAACTGAGACGTTCATCGTGCGATATGACTGTTTCCGTCAAATCTGTCACCAATGGCAGTGCTGTAGGTCTGACTGGGAGACAGGAGAGAGAGACAGACTGTGCTGCACTGTGCACAACAAAGTCTGGTGATGGATGTTCAACAGGAGCATGAAGATGCCTACACGTATCTTATCAGCAGATTGTTTTTAAGGATGGATAAATTGGGGGGCAGAGGTGGGGTGTAGGGCGCATGCATGATTTGCAAATTGTGAAAAGAACATCATCTCATCATTGGAGCACTCATTCATGTTAATTTTTTTGCAGTCTCAAGTGTTTTTGTTTAGTGTCCAGGTCACACTGTACATCAAACATCCAGTTTCTGTTTAGTGTCCAGGTCACACTGTGCATCAAACATCCAGTTTCTGTTTAGTGTCCAGGTCACATTGTACATCAAACATCCAGTTTCTGTTTAGTGTTCAGGTCACACTGTACATCAAACATCCAGTTTCTGTTTAGTGTCCAGGTCACACTGTACATCAAACACCCAGTTTCTGTTTAGTGTCCAGGTCACACTGTGCATCAAACATCCAGTTTCTGTTTAGTGTCCAGGTCACACTGTGCATCAAACACCCAGTTTCTGTTTAGTGTCCAGGTCACACTGCATCAAACATCCAGTTTCTGTTTAGTGTCCAGGTCACACTGTGCATCAAACATCCAGTTTCTGTTTAGTGTCCAGGTCACACTGTGCATCAAACATCCAGTTTCTGTTTAGTGTCCAGGTCACATTTAGTGTCCAGGTCACACTGTGCATCAAACATCCAGTTTCTGTTTAGTGTCCAGGTCACACTGTGCATCAAACATCCAGTTTCTGTTTAGTGTCCAGGTCACACTGTACATCAAACATCCAGTTTCTGTTTAGTGTCCAGGTCACACTACATCAAACATCCAGTTTCTGTTTAGTGTCCAGGTCACATTGTATATCAAACATCCAGTTTCTGTTTAGTGTCCAGGTCACACTGTACATCAAATATCCAGTTTCTGTTAAGTGTCCAGGTCACATTGTACATCAAACACCCAGTTTCTGTTTCGAGTCCAGGTCCTGTTCTTTTCGTGCTGTATGCGGCTCCTGTGTCGGATGTCATCAGTCATCATGCAATGTCACATGAGAGCTTTGCTGATGACACACAACTTTATCAGTCGGCTTCCATAGCTGAATTTGATGCACTGGTGACTCGAACACAGGAGTGCATTGCTGGCCTTAAGGACTAGATGACTCTCAACAAGCTGCAACTAAATGATGATAAGACAGAATTTATGATAACCTGTCCAAAGAAGTTTCGTCAACATCCTTCCTTTCCTGACTCTGGTCTATCAATAGCACACCTGTTTCACTTTCTCCTTCTGTTCGCAGTCTTGGTGTAATCCTAGCCTAGACCAGTCTCTTTCCTTCCAACAGCACATTTCGAATATCTGTAAAGTTGCCTATTTGGAACTGCGTAGAATCAGCTCTATCCGTCACTGTCTCTCAACCGATGCAACCAAGGCACTTGTATGCTCTCTGGTTCTCTCAAGATTGGATTACTGCAACTCTCTTTTGGCCAGCCTTCCCAAATATCTGTTGGACAGACTCCACTGAATTCAGAATAACGCTGCCAGACTCATTTGCAGAGCTTCTAAATTTGACCATGTTTCTCCTCTCCTTCAGTCTCTCCACTGGTTGCCTGTTTCTAATCAAATAGACTATAAGCTATCCACTCTGACCTTTTCTGCAGTCAATGGATCTGGCCCCAAGTATCTTTCTGAACTCCTCCATATCTATACCCTGTCTCGCCAGCTCCGTTCTTCCTCTGATACTCGACTTCTCAGGATACCTCACGTCAGAAGTAAGACCTATGGACACAGATCGTTTTCTTTTCAATCGCCAAAGACGTGGAACAAGCTCCCTGATAACCTCCGTCATTCTGATTCCCTCGCATCTTTTAAATCTCGTCTCAAAACTCACCTTTTCCCTCAGCAGTAAGTTCAATTGTGGCAGGTCCACTTCCTTTGCATTAGCTGTGCTTGACTATGTATGTATACATATGTATGTGTACATAACTACATGCATGTATATGAATGTGTATTTTTGTAAGTTTGTCCTGCCTTTGTGTGCGTATGTGTTAGGGTAGCTGTTAGATACACATGTATTGTTAAAATGTATGTACGCAGTGTGTGTGTGTGTGTGTGTGTGTGTGTGTGTGTGTGTGTAGTCATATTTTGGTGTGTGTATGTAACATAGATGTAATGTTTTATGTTAACAAAGCGTTTTTGTAAAGCACCTAGAGCAGATTTCTGGATAGTGTGCTATATAAGTATCCATTATTATTATTATTACATTGTGCATCAAACACCCAGTTTCTGTTTAGTGTCCAGGTCACACTGTGCATCAAACACCCAGTTTCTGTTTAGTGTCCAGGTCACACTGTGCATCAAACACCCAGTTTCTGTTTAGTGTCCAGGTCACATTGTGCATCAAACACCCAGTTTCTGTTTAGTGTCCAGGTCACATTGTACATCAAACACCCAGTTTCTGTTTAGTGTCCAGGTCACACTGTACATCAAACATCCAGTTTCTGTTTAGTGTCCAGGTCACATTGTACATCAAACATCCAGTTTCTGTTTAGTGTCCAGGTCACACTGTACATCAAACACCCAGTTTCTGTTTAGTGTCCAGGTCACATTGTGCATCAAATACCCAGTTTCTGTTTAGTGTCCAGGTCACATTGTACATCAAACACCCAGTTTCTGTTTAGTGTCCAGGTCACACTGTACATCAAACATCAAACACCCAGTTTCTGTTTAGTGTCCAGGTCACATTGTACATCAAACACCCAGTTTCTGTTTAGTGTCCAGGTCACATTGTACATCAAACATCCAGTTTCTGTTTAGTGTCCAGGTCACATTGTACATCAAACATCCAGTTTCTGTTTAGTGTCCAGGTCACATTGTACATCAAACACCCAGTTTCTGTTTAGTGTCCAGGTCACATTGTACATCAAACACCCAGTTTCTGTTTAGTGTCCAGGTCACATTGTACATCAAACATCCAGTTTCTGTTTAGTGTCCAGGTCACATTGTACATCAAACATCCACAGCTCCCTCATCTATGACTGGGGTATGTCGCCCTATTCACAAATGAATGTCATATAAATATTATCTCTCTCTCTCTCTCTCTCTCTTAAATATCATTATATATTTCAGCATTTTAAAAAGCAATTTGTCTGTCAACATTGCAAATGATTTGACATTCACTTTGGTCAATCAACACTTTTTAATTCATACTTTTTAACACACAAAGAAAAAAAAGTGAAAGGAACAAAGTTAAAGGAGGCAAAGTTTAGTTGCATAAGCAACGTGAACACACACAGCATGCATGCATTTATATCACTGCACATGCACAAATGGTGATTGTAAGAAAGATCTGCATGCAAACAAACAAACAAACAACAACAACAACAACAAAAAAAAAAAAAAAAAAAAAAAAAAAAAAAAAAAAAGACACAAAGGCCCAAAAACTTTGTACAGATTTCACATTCACGAACTCACAGTGGGTTTAATTTCCTGAGTTATTCTGACTGTGTGTCAAGGATTTGTCAGGTAAGGAAATATAGCAAATTTTTTTCTTCACCGTGTCTATACGTACGAATATATATTTTCATTCATCTTTGGATTTTTCTTATTTGCTTATTAATACTAATCTACATGCTGGTCTAAATCTAGCTATACCTTTCTAACTAGTGCACCCAGGTTTCCACATGATAACAAAAGGCACGTTCCATGTTTTAAGCTGTCAAATAAGTCAGTCTCTTCTCATACATCAATACCTTTATCAGTTGCTCCATCATGATGTTGCAAAATTCTTAATGCAGAATAAAAAAAACTCAGGTTGTAAAGATGAAATAAAATCAGAATTCTTGATTGCCTTAAAAAAGTTTCTTTCAATAGAAATCTATATTCAAAACTTACATATCTTTTCAAACACACAAATATATATATATATATATATATATATATATATATATATATATATATATGTTTATATATTTTTTTAAAAGAGAAAAACAAAGAACAAAACCCTTAGTTATTTAAGAATTTTTTCTTTGCTATTAGCAAAATAGGTTACTTGTTCACTACAGGCTTTGTGACTTAACTGAAGAATATAACTTTTGTAACAAAACATTTTCAGTAAGAATGAAAGAGTGAATCAGACCACTTATTGGAAAGGTTTAACTTCCAGCTTTCCAATTAAAATGAGTCAATGAGTTAAAATGAAAAACAACCAGCCAACTGCAGCACCAACAGGCAAGTTTCACTGTATAATATATAATTATGCTTTCAGATTCACTTTTAGCATTGCTGCATAAAGTATATAATGTTATTCAGCTAATCTCCGCCCATTAAATCAGTATAAAAAAATCATCATATTGTGCTGTAAGACAGACTTCTCAAGTTATAGATCTACTGTGTACAACTGTGTAAGAAATACTGGTGTGTTGTTGAAAGTTGAAACACACAAAAGTATCATGAAAACACACATCCAACACAAAAGTTCAAGTAATCACATACAACAAGTTTCTGTTTTACATTTAGCCTAAAAAAACATTTCATATTAATGAATTTGCTAATGAAAACATGATACTTAACATTGATCTGCGACAATATGAAATATACATATTTCGGATAATCCAAAGCAAAGTTTTTGAGATGACATGCAAAAGAAAAGACTGGGATCATTTGTGTTGGCCACAGAACACATCCAAGAGGAATGAATTGATGCTGACACCAGTGGTTAATAAGCTCAAACTGGGGATGGGGGGAAGGAAGGGGAGCAGAGGGCAGGGGGTGAGTGAGGGTGTTAGGGGTGCAGGGGGGGGGGGGGGGGGGGGGGGGGGGGGGGGGGGGGGGGGGGGGGGGGGGCATGGGATGTGGGGAATAAAATGAATTTCAAACTGGGTCAGTTCACAGCAAATATACACCATTATTTTGTGTTAGTCTGAAAAAAGACAATCCCAAAATGACACAGATGTAAAACAGTTGCATACTGATGACACCGTGCACGTTTCATTGTGTGAGTGACTGAATTTGGTGTCCAAGGTGAGAGAAAAACCAACACTGAGACAGAGCACACTGACAGAATGGACAATGTATAATAAACTTCACACTTTTTAAAAATATATATATATATTATCATGGCTTCCTTTTCGGACCCGATTTATCATTAGAAAGCAAAGATGATTTTTTACAAAAGAGTAAAGATGATTTATTATTAAAAAGTAAAGATGATAATAGAGATTTATTATTAAAAAGTAAAGATGATTAATCATTAGAAAGTAAAGATTATTTATGATTAAGATTATAGTGATGGCTTCCTTTTGGGACTTGATTTATCATCATTAAGATTTCCTTACAGAAAAGTCCTGGTGAGAGAGAGAGAGAGAGAGAGGAGTGGGAAGTGGGGTGAAGTAAGCCTATAAAATGTGTCAGTAACACCCATTCTGGTGCATGAAAACATATACTTCCATATATAAAATACTGTATTGTGGTCACCTTAAGACAGGAAAAACCAGCACAAGTCACAAAAAGAGGGTCTCTACTGGCAATGATGATAGATAATAATGTACATTCATACAGACACAATGGAGGACTTGGCTAGACATAAATGGCATCTTGTTTTTGAAGGAAAAGGAAATGGTGTAAGGGTTTTCTGTCTTAATTTGTCAGTTAAAACTTCTTTTTTCTAGGGGGTGTGGGGGTGGGGTGACCTTTCAAGCAGACAGGAAGATTAAATAACCAGTTCCCCACTGGGTCAGAGTGCTCATAACTCTGGATCACAAGACAGCAGAATTCACAGAGACAATCATGTGGTCACTAACACAAAGGCAATGGGGAGAAAAATGTCAACTGGAAAAAATCATAAAACAATGGACACCTTTGGGACCTGCTGTTGAAACATATATAGAGCACCTCTGCACTTGTGATGTACGTTTACATTCACTAGGGAAAAAAGACAACAACAACAAACATGACTTAATTATTGGGATTGAGCAATGCTAATCTTTTGTCACAGAAAAGTGCTGCAACTCTTGTCAGTCTATGATCTCCTGAAAAAGATGCCAGATCATGAAAATTGACACACAGATTTAATGTTCATGTGAAAAAGAAGAAGATGAAAAAACAAGAAAAGAAAAGAAAAAACAAAACAAAACAAAAAACAACAACAACAACAAAACAACAACAAACAAACAAAACGCCAAAGAAACAGGTGCATTTAAATGGGAAAGGGAGAAGTGACTGTGATAGTTTGGGCACTACACCAGATCCAAGTCATCACACGCTACAGACCACGGATGGTTCAAACAACTGTCTGGAAAGTCAGCACCTTGCTCTGTTATCCTAGATGTGTATTGAGCACAACACGTCGGAGACTAAAATTAATGTGTGTGTGTGTGTGTGTGTGTGTGTGTGTGTGTGTTACAGCATGAAAATGGTTGAATGAAACTATACAAATCAAACAAAAGAATGAGTGGGAGGAAGGGTCACAAAGAAATCTCAAATTTTGCACAAGTTAAAAAAGGTAAGGTAAGATTCTTTGACCACACACTCAACAGCCAAAAAACACCACAATTATAGGCAGTAACAGGAACAATAAAAGAAAACATACAGGTAATAGGTTGGAGTTAAAACTGAAACTATGTTTTAACAAAAAACGAGCAATTATCCCCAGCAAATAAACCGATCATTGCAATCTGTAAACAACGAACCACAACTCGCACATAAATGTAAGTGCTTCCGTCAACAAGGATTAGAAAGTTCAGCCATTGCTTGGGTGATGAAAAGGAATGATGCAGAGGGTAAACAGGAGCCGGGAGGTAAAAATACAGTTGGAGACTCCAGATGCTATACACCGGCAGAAGGCACACACACTTGCTGGACAGTGGTGATGATTTCTGGTCGGGCCCCCTATTTCTTGCTTGTGTTTATCCACACACGGATAAATTCTGCAACAGGAACAGTGATCAATACAAGATGGCTGCAACGTTGGACGCTTGTGTGTGTGTGTGTGTTCGTGCATGCGTGCGTGTGTATGTATGTGCGTGCGTATGTATGTGCGTGCGTGAGCGTGTGTGTGTATATGCATGCGAGTTTACGTGTGCCGTGCGTGCATGCGTGTGCACAGCAAGAACCCCACCACCAGCACAATTGGACATATGCTAACTGGCGATGCTGGATGTTTTTGCTGTAATTCACACGAAACATTCCATACGTTCATTTTTTGTAATGTGTTAGAAAATGGATACTGGTAAGAAAAAAACTCATACCCCTCCATTAAAACTGAAAGAAGGAAACTTTAAATCCACCAGTCTTTATGTGACCAAGATCAGCCAATATTTTGATGGCTGTGACTCTGTGTCACGCAATCTGGCCTTTGTCCCGCTGGATCTGCTGTGTTAGCAACTGTGTTAGACCATAGAATTATCACTTATCTGCGAACTTTTGGTAATTGTGTAACACCATACGCCTTTTAGTAGTTGTTGAAAACTAGTGAGTTTATCACTGCTGCATTGAAGATTTTCAGTGCTCCTGGGAACTCCAAACAGTATAAACTTTCTTTACAACTCCTGCAAAAATCTTGAATGTGACGTGAAAAAATTGGGATTTTGTTTTCTGAGTACTGAAATCTTGAAGAAAAAAAAACAAAACAAAAAACTCTTGAATTAGAAAAAAGAGAAAGATTTTTTGCTTGACAACACAACTGAAAAATATTAACATGGACGTGGAATAAACAGCAGAATTACATATGTATGTGTTTTTTCTGATGCTCCAACTCAAGAAAAGATAAATCAGCTCCCACAATCAATCAAGGGAGTGTATGCAGGTTGTGTGCATGACACTCAACAGGCAGAGATTCCCTGACTCAACCACTGACTTCATAGTCAATTTTGTTCCCCGACCCACTGACCTTCATAGTCAATTTTTTTCCCTTGACCCACTGACCTTCATAGTCAATTTTTTTCCCTTGACCCACTGATCTTCACAGTCAGTCTTTTTCCCTGACTCACTGATCTTCACAGTCAATCTGTCTTTTTCCCTGACTCACTGATCTTCACAGTCAATCTTGTTCCCGGACTCACTGACCTTCATAGTCAATCTTTTTCCCTGACTCACTGACCTTCACAGTCAATCTTTTTCCCTGACTCACTGACCTTCATAGTCAATCTTTTTCCCTGACTCACTGACCTTCACAGTCAATCTTGTTCCCGGACTCACTGACCTTCATAGTCAATCTTTTTCCCTGACTCACTGACCTTCACAGTCAATCTTTTTCCCTGACTCACTGACCTTCATAGTCAATCTTTTCCCCTGACTCACTGACCTTCACAGTCAATCTTGTTCCCGGACTCACTGACCTTCACAGTCAATCTTTTTCCCTGACTCACTGACCTTCATAGTCAATCTTGTTCCCGGACTCACTGACCTTCATAGTCAATCTTCCCCTGACTCACTGACCTTCATAGTCAATCTTGTTCCATGACCCACTAACCTTCACAGTGTACTCACTGACCTTCACAGTCAATCTTGTTCCCTGATTTACTGACCTTTATTGTCAGTCTTGTTCCATGACCCACTGACCTTCATAGTGTACTCACTGACCTTCATAGTCAATCTTGTACCCTGACCCACCGACTTTCATAGTGTACTCACTGACCTTTATAGTCAATCTTGTTCCCTGACCCACTGACCTTCATAGTGTACTCACTGACCTTCATAGTCAATCTTGTACCCTGACTCACTTACTGACCTTCATAGTCAATCTTGTACCCTGACTAACTTTCTGACCTTCATAGTGCACTCACTGATCTTCATAGTCAATCTCGTTCCCTAACTCACTGACCTTCATAGTGCACTCACTAACCTTCATAGTCAATCTCGTTCCCTAACCCACTGACCTTCACAGCACACTCACTGACCTTCATAGTGCACTCACTAACCTTCATAGTCAATCTCGTTCCCTAACCCACTGACCTTCACAGCACACTCACTGTCCTTCATAGGGCACTCACTGACCTTCATAGTCAATCTCGTTCCCAAATTCACTGACCTTCATATTGCACTCACTGACCTTCATAGTTCACTCACTGACCTTCATAGTCAATCTCGTTCCCTAACTCACTGACCTTCATAGCACACTCACTGACCTTCACCTTCATAGCGCACTCACTGACCTTCATAGCGCACTCACTGACCTTCACAGTCATTCTCGTTCCCTAACTCACTGACCTTCATAGCACACTCACTGACCTTCATAGTTCACTCACTGACTTTCATAGTCAATCTCGTTCCCTAACTCACTGACCTTCATAGCGCACTCACTGACCTTCATAGTCAATCTTGTTGTTGCGATCCACGTCCGCCTCCTTCATCATGTCGTGCAGCTCCTTGTCAGTGAGCGGCTCCCCCAGGTTCTTCATGGCGTGCTTCAGTTCCTGCACGTCGATGAAGCCGTCCCCGTTCTGGTCAAACACGCGGAACGCCATGCGGATCGCCTTCTCCTGCTCCGCCGGGTTCTCTGCCTTCCGCATCTGGTCCTGCATGAAGGCCTTGAACTCCTTGTACTCGATCTTCCCGTTACCTGGGGAACCATTAACCACTTCACTGCTCAACCTAAATCCTTGTACTCGATCTTCCCGTTACCTGGGGAACCATTAACCACTTCACTGCTCAACCTAAATCCTTGTACTCGATCTTCCCTTACCTGAGGAACCATTAACCACTTCACTACTCAACCTAAATCCTTGTACTCGATCTTCCCGTTACCTGGGGAACCATTAACCACTTCACTGCTAAACCTAAATCCTCGTACTCGATCTTCCCGTTATTTAGGGAACCATTAACCGCTTCGCTGCTATTTCTAACTCCTTGTTCTCGATCTTTCCGTTACCTGAGGGGTAGGGGTGGGGATGGGGGTGGGGTGGAGATGTAGGCACTGCTCTGCCTGGTGATGTGCCGTCTTCCCAGGGTAGGTTTTCCAAAGTTTGGGTTTTTTGGTGAACTTTCGGATTTTTGCTTCAATGTCTGGCCGGACTAAAATGACGGATTCTTCAAGCCTGGGAAGAAATCTTTTCAATGCGAAAGTGGAGACGTTGTGTTTTTCTGCAAGATAAAGAAGATTGTAAGTTTGTCGTAGTTTTCTAACAAACACACCACTGCTCATAATCATTGAATGTATCTTTAATCTTTATTTTACTTCTGTGTCATAACAGTGAATTGGGGTGAGAAAATGAATCTTTTTCATGACGATGAGGACGCCTTCATGAATAATTAAAAAATTCAGGTTTTTTTTCAGTCAAGGGCGGATTATCATATTATGGGTTTTCAAGTGGGCCACCATCTCCCTCACAACTCACCGTAACTATCAC
This sequence comes from Babylonia areolata, assembly GCF_041734735.1. Lineage (NCBI taxonomy): Eukaryota > Metazoa > Mollusca > Gastropoda > Neogastropoda > Buccinidae > Babylonia > Babylonia areolata. The sequence continues at coordinate 13,589,439 of NC_134908.1, forward strand.
CACCACCTACCACCACCGTCATCATCAATCAGGTAAACAACCACTGACAATCGTGAAGTGTTGTATACACCGTAACTTTTACTTGGATGCACAAAGAGATGCTATCTACGACTGTACCGAATCATTAAACAGAACAAATGACAGTGGAAGAAAACAAAACGCACACAATCAATGACAGCAATTCTCTCAAAATGGCTTTGCAAAGACACGCTTACTTTTCTTCTTCTTCGTTCGTGGGCTGCAACTCCCACGTTCACTCGTTTGTACATGAGTGGGCTTTTACGTGTATGACCGTTTTTACCCCGCCATGTAGGCAGCCATACTGCGTTTTCGGGGTTGTGCATGCTGGGTATGTTATTGTTTCCATAACCCACCAAACGCTGACATGGCTTACAGAATCT